>NC_091165.1:38152003-38169121 GCF_040958095.1 Procambarus clarkii | reverse complement strand
CCCCCCGTCCTCTCCCAGGAAATGTACTATCGAAAAGGGACCTCCCCCCCCCCCCCCACCTTTTTCCACCTCTGCTTCTCTGATTTTTTTTTTTCGAATAACACACACTAGGTACATGTGCACAAGTGCAGCTGCCCTGGACTATGTGAAGGAGTACAGTGTGTCAAAAAGCTAGCTACGTGGTGCCAGAAGTCCCCATCACACAGGATGGTTAGTCATAGTCGGCCATGTGTTTAGTAACCTGCCTTTACATAACATAAGAACAAAGGCAACTGCAGAAGGCCTGTTGGCCCATACGAGGCAGCTCCTATTTATAACCACCTAATCCCACTCATAAACATGTCTAACCCACGCTTGAAACAATCGAGGGACCCCACCTCCACCACGTTACGCGGCAATTGGTTCCACAAATCAACAACCCTGTTACTGAACCAGTATTTACCCAAGTCTTTCCTAAATCTAAACTTATCCAATTTATACCCATTGTAGTAGTCTTTAGAAGATATAAAAGTGCGCGGGTATAAAGTACACACTCTACGGAGATCTCATTCACGACTTCATCCCGGATTCATTTCACTTATAGGGAGGTGTTTACTTTTCAATAAGTGAAATATTTCACTTAACGTGTAACCCAACACCCCCTATATGTTAAAGCATTTAACTTAGGCCTACCCCAACCTGCCATTTTTCGTCCCGCACCCAGGCAGTGTCCCCCTACTACTTTAGACGGGTCTACCCCCAAACGTCTGGCCACACAGTTTGGACAGGGCCACATACTTAAAGTATAGACATTAGATGGAATCAGGTTTCCAGCTGCTCTCAAGTAGTTATTGAAAGCGGTAAATAAATAATAATAAAATTTATTGTCGGGGGACAGGAAGCCAGTGTGTGTTCATACACGGTAGAATTATATCGAGGTCACACAGCCCCCCCCCCCCCCTCCCCCCTTCAAGGTCGAAATCCTGACCGCGCCCAGGATGGAACCCCACAACACGCAGACTAACTCCTGAGTACCTCATAGGTGAACAGATGCATTAGATGAAAGGAAATGTGTCCAACCATTTCTGTCCCGCCCGAGATTCGAACCCAAAATGCGTCGACAACGAATCCGACTGAACTATCGAGACGCTAAACACAGCGCTACATTGGGCATACTTCGCTACAAGTAGCAGCCAGTTGCCTCTTTTTTAAGTTATTGATGCCCGAGACCAACCATAACAGCCGAGTTGTGGTCACAACCTCAGGTTATAACTAAGGAGATCACTTGACGGCGTCTCGTATAAGGGGATTGAGAGGAGGCATTTGATGGTAGTTTGTTGACAACTTGTGTTGTTGGCTGTGTAAATATGCTGTCAGGTGGTGGTGGTGCTAGCAGCAGCAGGAGCAGGAGGAGCAGGAGGAGCAGCAGGAGGAGCAGCAGGAGGAGCAGCAGGAGGAGGAGCAGGAGGAGGAGCAGGAGGAGGAGGAGCAGGAGGAGGAGGAGCAGGAGGAGGAGGAGCAGGAGGAGGAGGAGCAGGAGGAGGAGGAGCAGGAGGAGGAGGAGCAGGAGGAGGAGGAGCAGGAGGAGGAGGAGCAGGAGGAGGAGGAGGAGCAGGAGGAGGAGGAGGAGCAGGAGGAGGAGGAGCAGGAGGAGGAGGAGCAGGAGGAGGAGGAGCAGGAGGAGGAGGAGCAGGAGGAGGAGGAGCAGGAGGAGGAGGAGCAGGAGGAGGAGGAGCAGGAGGAGGAGGAGCAGGAGGAGGAGGAGCAGGAGGAGGAGGAGCAGGAGGAGGAGGAGGAGCAGCAGGAGGAGCAGGAGGAGCAGGAGGAGCAGGAGGAGCAGGAGCAGCAGGAGCAGCAACAGCAGCAGGAGCAGCAGCAGCAGGAGGAGCAGGAGCAGCAGGACCAGCAGCAGCAGGAGCAGCAGGAACAGCAGCAGCAGGAGCAGCAGCAGCAGGAGCAGCAGCAGCAGCAGGAGCAGGAGCAGCAGGTAGTGTGCCGTGCATGGCTCCGTGTTGGAGGCAGTGTAGCGGCGAGCTGTCAAGGCTGCACCAGATGTTTCATGCGCCTGGTATTTTGTCCGTCATGCGCGACCAAGGTTACTTGTCCCTTCAAGGCTCCTTAAGTTACTCCTCCAAGTCCACTTCCCTTCAAGGCTCCTTAAGTTACTCCTCCAAGTCCACTTCCCTTCAAGGCTCCTTAAGTTACTCCTCCAAGTCCACTTCCCTTCAAGGCTCCTTAAGTTACTCCTCCAAGTCCACTTCCCTTCAAGGCTCCTTAAGTTACTCCTCCAAGTCCACTTCCCTTCAAGGCTCCTTAAGTTACTCCTCCAAGTCCACTTCCCTTCAAGGCTCCTTAAGTTACTCCTCCAAGTCCACTTCCCTTCAAGGCTCCTTAAGTTACTCCTCCAAGTCCACTTCCCTTCAAGGCTCCTTAAGTTACTCCTCCAAGTCCACTTCTTCGTGGCCTTGAGACACTCTGGCCGCTCCATGTTGCCTGTGGAGCAGTGTAGGCAGCCCGTCCTCCCAAGGTTCCCTACGCCAGGAAAATGTCGTATTAAAGTGCCCTTAATCTACCAGAGGACCCAAAACAGAAAACGGGGCCATGTCAGTTTCGCGAGTCGGTACTATTTTCTAGGTCGACGATTTTTGGCCTTGGAGTAGAGTATACATTTATGTCATGCTCTATTAGGAGGACGGCCTGGGTGTAGGAGTAGCTAGGGGGCCCTGGACTTAAGGCCACGAGTGGACTTAAGATGGGGACTTGACATGCCATCAACCTGGACATAGTTGATGGGATGTCAATCTCGTGACGGGTGTGTGTGTGTGGGGGGGGGGGTGACCCCGTGACGGGTGTGGGGGGGGGTTGACCCCGTGACGGGTGTGGGGGGGGGGGTTGACCCCGTGGCGGGTGTGAAGGGGGGGGTTGACCCCGTGACAGGTGTGGGAGGGGGGGGGGACGGTGTAGCAGGCTTGACTACTCGCCACCACCACAGATGACGGCCAAGGGAGGCCTACCTCTTTACTGGCCTCTTGTTACAACTGAACTATTCTCACCTTCCAATTCTTTGTCGAGTCTGGCCTTAAAGTTGGGGGGGGGGGGGGTGGAGGTGGCTCCCACAACTTCCTTTAGGGCGTCCCATATATGGACCACCTGGAAGGGACCTCTCAGGGGGCAGCACTCGGCTACTGTGACCACAAAGAGTGGGAACGGGAATATCTATACAGTTAAACTAATTTGCATTTTCAGCTAATATTTGCGCCTTCTCGTTCTACTTCCTCACTTTAGAGGTTGCCCTTGTCACTCTTATTTCCTTTCAGTATCTTGTATGTTGCGATCATGTCTGGTCTTTTTTCTCTTCTAAGAGTTGAGTTCCAGTTTCCTTTACCTTGAGGTGCTTCCGGGGCTTAGCGTCCCCGCGGCCCGGTCGTCGACCAGGCCTCCTGGTTGCTGGACTGATCAACCAGGCTGTTGGACGCGGCTGCTCGCAGCCTGACGTATGAGTCAGAGCCTGGTTGATCAGGTATTTAGGCTACTCTCATAGCTCGGTCCTCTTATCTCTGGCACTGATCTTGTGGCACGCCTTTAATCAGTTTTAATTATGGTTTATGCTTTACAAGGTGCGGATTCCAGGCCGGTCCTGCGTATTCCTATATTGGTCTAACAAAGACTGCATAGACCGTCTTGAGAGAGCTCTGGTATAGGTTTCTTAAAGAGGTTTTGATGCTAGCAGCGTCCCATATGGTGCCGATGTTACTCTGTGCCTCTGGAGTGTTTAGGAATTATATTAAGTTCCTTTTGTGCCCTCTGTAATCACCTAGTTTGCGCTACCGCCCACAGGATGAGTATGGGGTGCACAATAAACTATCAGCCTCCGGCGGCAGCAATGAAAAAAAAATCCAAATCCCTTTTCCTTAAACTCCTATAGTTGCTTTCCTCTTACGGTGTAGACGTGTCTCCTCTCTCCCTTTCCCATGTTCATTACCTTACACTAGTTGGGGGTTGAACTCTAGGAACCATGTGCTTGCCCATTTTGTGAGTCATGGTGTAACCTCCTGGAGTCCTCGGTGTTGACACGTCTCGTCAGCTTTGTGTCGTCTGCAAACATTGTCTTGGAGCTCTCTCCGCCGGGAAGGTCAGTAACATAAGGAACACTATGGATCCCAGACCCGACCCTGAGGGACACCGCTTCTTACCCGAGTTCTCTCTCCTCTCCTTCAGGGCCGCCCTTACCTAGTTTAGTCTTGGTAGTCCTATACTGTGGCTTGATGAGGGTGACACAATTGTTCCTTGTTACATCTGATCTTTTGAAGACGTTGTCTGTTCAGTATTTTAGGTTTCGACGAGATCCGCCCTGTTATGTCTGGTTTGTGGTGTTGTAAGGCCTTGTGGCCCTCAACTGTTCCTTGAGGTTATCTTGAGGTTATCTTGAGATGATTTCGGGGCTTTAGTGTCCCCGCGGCCCGGTCCTCGACCAGGCCTCCACCCCCAGGAAGCCAGCTGACTAACTCCCAGGTACCTATTTACTGCTAGGTAACAGGGGCATTCAGGGTGAAAGAAACTTTTGCCCATTTGTTTCTGCCTCGTGCGGGAATCGAACCCGCGGCACAGAATTACGAATCCTGCGCGCTATCCACCAGGCTACGAGGCCCCCGTGTTGTGTGAGAGTTGACATCGTTCTGGGATGGTTAAAGTTACCAGGTGTTGCACTCTCCAGGCGAGCTGTGTCTTTCTGAAGGTAATCTCCATGCTTGCATACAACAATCCGTGTAAGAGATTTGTACAATTGAATTACTACTATGCTTTTCCTTGAAGTCAAACGTACACTTAATTATTCCTAGTTTTTTTTTTTAACTGCAGTGTTCCTATTTGTGCAACTTTTAGTGAATGATGGATTCTGACTCCAAGGTCAGTGTCTTCATCAATGTGTTGCGAGGTAATGTTGTTAATGTGGTAGTTGTGGCGTGGGTTGTTAGGCCCCCCGTGCAAGCTCTTGCATTTTTAGATATTAAAAAGCATTTGCAATTCTTCTATTTGGAGTTCATGTAGTTCTTTGAACAAGGTCTATCAGTCACCTCCCACTTTACCACACGTCTTAGGGTCTTCAGCAAATTTGATGATGTGGTTTGTAATATTCTGGTCGTGTTATTGATGTATGTGACAAAGATGATTGGCCCCAAAATGGACCCTTGTGGCACCCCACTTAACACAGTTAAGCCTTAGTTTTAGCCTTAGCCTGTTATATTCCTTCCCATTTAGCACGATCCATGGTTGGCTTTGTTCTAACCAGTTTTATCCATTCTGGTATTCTACCGTTCATCCACGTGCCTGTAATTTCCTTGCTAGTGTGTCATGGGGACCTTATCAAAAACTTTAGGAAAGTCCATGTATTCTACATCCGCCGGAAGTCCTTTGTCTAGAGTTGCTGGCTAATGTTTCCAAAACTGAGAGCAGGTTTGTAAGGCAGGATGTGTTCATAACAAACCCGTGTTGCGTTGATTGTACAAGATTGTTCACTGTGAGATGGTGAATGCTGCCCTCCCTGAGGACACTCCACGAGCTACAGGTGTGTGAGGCCAAGCTGATCACATCGTAGTTTTCTGCCGAGCTCTTTATGCCCTTATTTGACAATAGGAGCGACATCTACACACTTCCAATCCAATGGAACTATCCCTTGGTCCAGGGATTTTCTGAGCAGCAGTTTCAGGGGGTAGGCCTAGCGCATCTGCCAGTTCCTTTAGGACTTCGCATTAAATTCCATCCACACCTGGGGGCATTGAGTCTTTTTTTTATTTGTCTGTGCTCTTTATTTTCTCGCACGTTATGGGTCAACCCGTTCTCGCAAATTCGTATAGTCAATATTGACTTATTAAATAAGTGCATAGGTGACATACTAACCATAATAGATACCCTTAAAAAACTTCATAGAAAACACCGACCTTACCTAACCTTGTTAGTATGTTAAGATAAGCATCTTATTGCTTCGTAATTACAATTGTTACTTAACCTATACCTATAATAGGTTAAGTAACAATTGTAATTACGAAGCAATAAGATGCTTATCTTAACATACTAACAAGGTTAGGTAAGATCGGTGTTTTCTATGAAGCTTTTTAAGGGTATCTATTATGGTTAGTATATCACCTATGCACGTAGTTAATAAGTCAATATTGACTATACGAATTTGCGAGAACGGGTTGTATGGGTATATTACTTAATTCATTCTCTTCACCTGCTTCCAACATTCGTGTGGGTGATGTCGTGTAGCCTTTGTGTGAACACTGATGTACAGTCTTCATTCAGCGTGTTTCCTGCCCTTTTATTCTCCAGTATAACTGTTAGTGTCATCTTTAAGGGGTCGATAGAGCTTCGGCCACAGGCATGGGGTTCATGGTTCGAGTCTCCTAGTGCCCTGGTCAATGTCATTTTAAGGGTCTTGTCGAGTTCTTTGATTTTGGTGCGACTTCGTACACAGGAGGACGTTCCCTGGAAACACAAACCGAAACTGTCTCTATTTTCCGCTTGTTACAACTTGTAATAAAGTTGTGACATCTTGGCTTAACGTGTTTATGACGTATTAGAAGGTTGTTACAACTTGCTATGTTGGTTGTTATAACTGGTTAGGAGGTGTTAAAACTTGTTCGAACGTTGTACCAACGTCGTAGTTTCGGTGTGTGTTTGTCGGGTTGGGTCTGTGTGTTGGACGTGTTTTCTTTCCCAGTTTCTTTTGGTGGATCTGATGTGGTGAGAGGCAGTGTGTGGTGGCCTACCGTCCCTCACGCCCTGTGCTGCTCACCGGAGAGCTCTACCGTCTCCAGAGGGGCCTCTTAAGTTATTAATGCTCCTTTGACTGCCTGCGTCATCCATAGAGTTCCCTGGCTTTTCTTCCTCCTCCTTGGCACATTTTTTGAAGAATGAGTGATGAGCTGGACATTATTGATGCTACCTTGTCATCACCACTCATCAGCTGCCTCAGGTGTTGTGGTGGTGTGGTGGTGGTGTGGTGGTGTGGTGGTGGTGTGGTGGTGGTGTTGTGGTGGTGTTGTGGTGTGGTGGTGGTGTGGTGGTGGTGGTGTGGTGGTGGTGGTGTGGTGGTGGTGGTGTTGTGGTGGTGGTGTTGTGGTGTGGTGGTGGTGGTGTGGTGGTGTTGTGGTGCGGGTGTTCTCTCATTCCTTGATGGTCTCCGTGACTCTCCTGGTTGTGGTGGCAGGCGGCTCATCACTGTCCTATTAGACCTATAGACAGGTCTGTCTAATTACCCAGAGCTACTTAAGGCTACCCAAAGTCACCCAAACCTATCCAGAGCTACCCAAATCTACCCAAAGCTTCCTAGCATTTCGTAAGTAATGAACTGTGATATATTTACTCGCTATAATGTTGGTGGTGAATGTAGAACACGGAATAACACACATTTACTCTGAAATATCATAACGAAATTAGACGGAACCAAGTGGCGGGTGACGTCACAGGAAGTCGACGATCCAAGACTAATTAGGTAATTAGACGGACCCTTCAAGACTGCCCGAGGACCTCGAACCACGGCCAGGAGGAAATTCCAAGGATGAAGATGGCGATGGTAGGTAATGTAGATCTGGGTGTAGAACAACTCCCAGAACCCCATCAAGCAGGGACACCATCACCCAGCGGCTGGTGGTATCAATAACCTGATACCCTTAGTTAATGGGTATCAGTAACGTGATATGTGATTGGACGGCGTTACTTGACGTAGCGTGACTCCTGAGACCACTCCGTCTACCGTGACCAGTCGTCGTGACCAGTTGAGACGGTCCTCTCCAGTGGATCAGGTCCGTCTTAGAAGCAGCTGATGCTGGAGACGCCAATCCGATGGATTCCCCAGCGTGAGTTCAAGTTCAAGTTCATGTTTATTGAGATAAGCAATACATCTCAAAGGGATAGAGTAGCTTAGGCTATTTCTACCCCTCCCCCCTACCCCAGCGTGACGACCCTCTGTATCGATCCACCAGTCAGAGGGAAGCATCGTCAGAGCCTCTGATTGGTTCCTGTACCAGAGTTCGGCTGACGTCGCCACAGACTCCAGTCACGTGATACCTTGATATCACGTGATATCCCCCCCCCCCCCCCCCCCCGTTGTTCCGTCCAAGATGACGGCATCACTAATAAGCTGGTGATTAAGCTTATCAATACCTTACAACCTGATCTCGTACATTGGCCATCTAGTATATCAGATCCTAGGTGGGGGGGGGGGGGAAGCTTGACTGAGCTTCAAGCTGCATTAACGCTTTAGCGGCTCTGTGGATATCGATCATCTGACAGCTTGACACCCGTCTGTCCGACGGGCTCCCTGGGACGGGTGACGGAGCTGCACATATATTTACCCAAGTTGGGCCTCACAAATCACTATTCATATATTGACTTCCTGTTTTCCGGGACACGAAGTGTGCTGGAATTTTAGACGTCCCCCCTCCCCCCCCTCCCGTCCCTCCCTCAATATGCAACCCACAACAGTCGAGTGACACACTCCCGGGTGGAAATAGACCTGGCCAGACGTCTGGGCTGCCTCGGGGAACCGAGCCTGGGACCTCAGATGTAAACAGCGCCGCTGGAGCCGAGGATAATACATGATTGGAATTCCGAGTTTGTGTGTGTGTGTGTGTGTGTGTGTGTGTGTGTGTGTGTGTGTGTGTGGTGGTGGTGTGGGTGTGGTGTGGCGGCGGCGGCAAGTGTGGTGGTGGTGAAGGTCAGTGGTGTGGCGGCCTGCGTGAGGGACCTTGGTGGTGGTGGTGGTGACGACGACGACACTGGAGCCAGCCACAGGGGGAATAAGATCTCGAACGTCCCCTGCAGGTTACCCCTTCCTCTTGAGGTTATCTCGGGGCTTTAGTGTCCCCGCGGCCCGGTCCTCGACCAGGCCTCCACCCCCCAGGAAGCAGCCCGTGACAGCTGACTAACACCCAGGTACCTATTTACTGCTAGGTAACGGGGGCATTCAGGGTGAAAGAAACTTTGCCCATTTGTTTCTGCCTCGTGCGGGAATCGAACCCGCGCCACAGAATTAAGAGCCCTGCGCGCTATCCACCAGGCTACGAGGCCCCTATGGTCGATACCCCTGGGGGAGGGAACGGTACGCACCTCGCACCATATGGTACCTTACCTTGAGGTGCTTCCGGGGCTTAGCGTTCCCGCGGCCCGGTCGTCGACCAGACCTCCCTGTCCCTCCCTGGTACGGAGGAGAAAGGGGGGGGGGCCTGGGGCGTGGTAATGCTGGGGATTACCTGAGAACCATTAACAGTAGTGGCCCTCAACGAGGACAGGAAGCCGGCGGCTTGTCGAAGGTCTCCCCGACCCCCAATTTGCCTTGATCTTTCCCAGCTGTACTTCAAAAGTTAAGTTTTAGCACTTAGTCATCAGCGGGTAGGCGGTTCCACGGGTTTACAACTGTGGGTGAACAGTTTAAGAGATCCGTCCTGTCATGGTGTTTATAGTAGTCTTTGTCGGTGACAGGCAGCCTGTGTACATGTTAGGTATATATCGATCCCCCTACTCCCCCCCTCCCCTTCCCCCGATCGAAATATTGACCCTCCCCAAGATGCAACGCCAAAGTTGACAAACTCCAAAATACCAATTTACTGCTTGGTGAAGAGAAGCATTGGATGAAAATGTGTCCAACCGTTTGTCCCACCCGGGGTTCGTACCCGGGGTTCGTACCCGGGGTTCGTACCCGGGGTTCGTACCCGGGGTTCGTACCCGGGGTTCAGACTGTGAGTAGAGAACGCACGCAGCTGTACCACTAAGTGTTGTTCCTCCCGCTGGCTGCACTAGTGTCTAGACTGTTTCCTCCAAGGAGTGCCGGACCAACCGGGCTGTGGTGGGCCTGCGGGCCGCTCCAAGCAACAGCCTGGTGGACCAAACTCTCACAAGTCAAGCCTGGCCCAGTAGAACAACTCCCAGAACGCCCAAACAACAGCCTAGTGGACCAAACTCTCACAAGTCAAGCCTGGCCCAGTAGAACAACTCCCAGAACGCCCAAACAACAGCCTAGTGGACCAAACTCTCACAAGTCAAGCCTGGCCCAGTAGAACAACTCCCAGAACGCCCAAACAGCCTAGTGGACCAAACTCACAAGTCAAGCCTGGCCCAGTAGAAAAACTCCCAAAACGCCATCAAGCAACAGCCTGGTGGACCAAACTCTCACAAGTCAAGCCTGGCCCAGTAGAACAACTCTCAGAACGCCCAAGCAACAGCCTGGTGGACCAAACTCTCACAAGTCGAGCCTGGCCCAGTAGAACAACTCTCAGAACGCCATCAAGCAGGTATCAACCAGGTAACTAGATGGGAGCACCTAGTTACCTGGTTGCTTGAGTGCAGTAGACAGGTCGGGCCTCACTAGGGGTGAGGTCGGGCCTCACTAGGGGTGAGGTCGGGCCTCACTAGGGGTGAGGTCGGGCCTCACTAGGGGTGAGGTCGGGCCTCACTAGGGGTGAGGTCGGGCCTCACTAGGGGTGAGGTCGGGCCTCACTAGGGGTGAGGTCGGGCCTCACTAGGGGTGAGGTCGGGCCTCGCTAGGGGTGAGGTCGGGCCTCGCTAGGGGTGAGGTCGGGCCTCGCTAGGGGTGAGGTCGGGCCTCGCTAGGGGTGAGGTCGGGCCTCGCTAGGGGTGAGGTCGGGCCTCGCTAGGGGTGAGGTCGGGCCTCGCTAGGGGTGAGGTCGGGCCTCGCTAGGGGTGAGGTCGGGCCTCGCTAGGGGTGAGGTCCGGCCTCACTAGGGGTGAGGTCGGACCAAAGGTGGACCTCGTCTTGTAGGAACTTACCTAATTGCTTCATGAAAATGCCAGACCAGCTAGTTTGTAGTACTCGCCTGTAGTACTTGAGCTTGCGAGGGGTTGATCTGCGGCTCTCTGGTCCTGGTTGATACCTGGTTGATGGGGTTCTGGGAGTTCTTCTACTCCCCAAGCCCGGCCCGAGGCCAGGCTCGACTTGTGAGAGTTTGGTCCACCAGGCTGTTGCTTGGAGCGGCCCGCAGGCCCACATACCCACCACAGCCCGGTTGGTCCGGCACTCCTTGGAGGAATAAATCTAGTTTCCTCTTGAAAATGTCCACTGTTGTTCCGGCAATATTTCTTATGCTTGCTGGGAGGACGTTGAACAACCGCGGACCTCTGATGTTTATACAGTGTTCTCTGATTGTGCCTATGGCACCTCTGCTCTTCATTGGTTCTATTCTACATTTTCTTCCATGTCGTTCACTCCAGTACGTTGTTATTTTACTGTGTAGATTTGGTACTTGACCCTCCAGTATCTTCCAGGTGTATATTATTTGATATCTCTCTCGTCTTCTTTCTAGTGAGTACATTTGGAGGGCTTTGAGACGATCCCAATAATTTAGGTGCTTTATTGCGTCTATGCGTGCCGTATATGTTCTCTGTATTCCCCCTATTCCAGCAATCTCTCCTGCTTTGAAGGGGGAAGTGAGTACTGAGCAGTACTCAAGACGGGACAACACAAGTGCCTTGAAGAGTACAACCATTGTGATGGGATCCCTGGATTTGAAAGTTCTCGTAATCCATCCTATCATTTTTCTGGCTGTCGCAATATTTGCTTGGTTATGCTCCTTAAACGTTAGGTCGTCCGACATTATTATTCCCAAATCCTTTACATGCTGTTTTCCTACTATGGGTACATTTGATTGTGTTTTGTACTCTGTATTATGTTTAAGGTCCTCATTTTTACCGTACCTGAGTACCTGGAATTTATCACTGTTAAACATCATGTTATTTTCTGATGCCCAGTCGAAAACTTTATTAATATCAGCTTGAAGTTTTTCAATGTCCTCAGCCGAGGTAATTTTCATACTGATTTTTGTGTCATCTGCAAAGGATGATACGAAGCTGTGACTTGTATTTTTGTCTATATCTGATATGAGAATAAGGAAAAGCAGTGGTGCAAGGACTGTACCCTGAGGTACAGAGCTTTTCACTGCACTTGGACTAGATTTTATATGGTTGACAGTTACTCGCTGAGTCCTGTTTGACAGAAAACTGAGTATCCAGCGTCCTACTTTACCGGTTATTCCCATTGACTTCATTTTGTGTGCTATCACGCCATGGTCACATTTATCGAAGGCCTTTGCGAAGTCCGTGTATATCACATCAGCATTCTGTTTCTCTTCTAATGCCTCAGTGACTTTGTCGTAGTGCTCAAGTAGCTGTGAGAGGCACGATCTTCCCGCTCGAAATCCATGTTGGCCTGGGTTATGAAGGTCATTGGTCTCCATGAAATTGGTGACCTGACTCCTAATCACTCTCTCAAATACTTTTATGATGTGCGATGTTAGTGCAACTGGTCTATAATTTTTTGCCAATGCTTTGCTCCCTCCCTTGTGTAGAGGGGCTATGTCTGCTACTTTAAGTGCATCTGGTATCTCCCCCGTGTCCAAGCTCTTCCTCCACACTATACTGAGTGCCTGTGCTACCGGCACTTTGCATTTCTTTATAAATATTGAATTCCATGAGTCTGGACCTGGGGCCGAGTGCATGGGCATGTTTTCAATTTCTTTTTCAAAATTTAGTGCGCTCGTGTTTATATCAGTTATATTTACCGGGGTTTGAATATCCCGCATAAAGAAAATGTCTGGATCTTCCACCTTCATGTTGTTTATTGGAGTGCTAAACATGTCCTCATACTGCTTTTTTAGGATTTCACTAATTTCTTTGTCATCCTCCGTGTATGAACCTTCACTTGTACGAATAGGTCCAATACTGGCAGTGGTTTTTGCTTTTGATTTCGCATATGAGAAGAAATATTTTGGATTTTTCTTTATTTCCTGAATTGCTTTCTGTTCTAACTGCCTTTCTTCAGTTTCATATGAGTGTTTCATATGAGTGGTCCTGCCTCTTGACTGTCAATCGACTGGTGCATAGGGTCTAGCTAAGCCTATTGCACTCTATGATATCAACATGTTCCTTGACATGT
The DNA here is from genome assembly GCF_040958095.1 of Procambarus clarkii. Lineage (NCBI taxonomy): Eukaryota > Metazoa > Arthropoda > Malacostraca > Decapoda > Cambaridae > Procambarus > Procambarus clarkii. The sequence goes on along the minus strand of NC_091165.1, from coordinate 38,156,196 downwards.
TGGCTCAGTTTGTTGTTGCCACGTCAAGTAGTTTTAGCTCTCCAAGTAGCTATCTGCACCTCCACATGGTCCCCCATTCTCCCAGTCTATATTTCCGTGGTTGAAGTCGCCCATGATTAGTAGTGTGGCTCCATCCCTGCAGGCGGGTGACGCTGCTGCTCCTCTTGTATTAATGGTTGTCATGTTGTCTATAAAGCACCTGTCTGGGTCTTCTGTAGTGGGTATGTGGGGCTGCTGGCTGCCCCAAGCTACAACATGTTTGACCAAAATTGCCCGAAACGCATTGCGTAATAGTGGCTTTAGGCATTGTATGTACTAGCTCTACCTATATATCAATCCACTAATGTAACATCACTTGTATGTATGTACCTTACCTGAATAAACATATTTATTTATTTATTTAAAATAACGAGCCCCCCCCCCCCGGGCGCCAAGGTCCCCCCCCCCCACCCCCCGGCGCCAAGGTCCCCCCCCCCCACCCCCCGGCGCCAAGGTCCCCCCCCCACCCCACGGCGCCAAGGGCCCCCCTCCTCCGGCGCGGAATAGAACAACTGGAACCCAGTCCAGTTGTTTGTTTTAGATTCAGTTACTGGGAACAAAAAGTTCCAAGTAGCACGGGCTATGGTGAGCCCGTGGTGGACTTACCTGGCCCAGGCGAGGGGCTGTAACTTGTGCCCGGCCCAGGTAAACCCCAGGTAAAGAGGCAGCTAGAGCGGTTGAGCAACAATGAATGTGATGACGTCATTTGGACGTCATATTGGAATCCCAAGCATCTTATTTAATAATTCACAGCTGCAGATGTGGGCCCCGAGGAGCCAACTCGGGGGATGTGAAGCTGTTCAATATAATGAACACGTTAAACGTCAATACGGCCTATTGACGAGTGTATAATGTATACCAGTACTATACTCCCCGGGGACGGAGAGAGAGGTTTACCCAGGGTAAACTGGGGCCAGATTCACGAATGCACTTACGCAGGCACGTACGAACGTGTACATCTTTCCTCAATCTTTGACGGCTTTGGTTACATTTATTAAACGGTTTACAAGCGTGAAAACTTGCCAATCAACTGTTGTTATTGTTATAAACAGCCTCCTGGTGCTTCGGAGCTCATTAACTGTTTAATAATTGTAAACAAAGCCGCCAAAGATTGAGAGAAGATGTACAGGTTCGTAAGTGCTTGGGGTAACTGCTTCGTGAATCTGGCCCCTGTAGAGTACGTTACACAAGTACAGGAAATCTCTGCCTGAAATAACCCTGAAAGAAATAATTTAAGTCGGTAAGTAGGCTAAACAAACAGACGCTACCAAAACACCACCATCTATTGGCGTGCTTCGGTGACCTGTGAGGGGGGGGTCCCCGTGGGGTCCCCGTGGGGGTCCCTTGGGGGTCCCCGTGGGGGTCCCCTTTGGGGGTCCCTTTGGGGTTCCCTTTGGGGTTCCCCGTGGGAGTCCCTTTGGGAGTCCCTTTGGGAGTCCCTTTGGGAGTCCCTTTGGGAGTCCCTTTGGGAGTCCCTTTGGGGGTCCCTTTTGGAGGTCCCCGTGGGGTCCCTTTTGGGGGTCCCTTTTGGGGGTCCCTTTGGGGGTCCCCGTGGGGGTCCCCGTGGGGGTCCCGTGGGGGTACCCGTGGGGGTCCCCTTGGGGTTCCCCGTGGGAGTCCCTTGGGGGGTCCCTTTGGGGGTCCCTTTGGGGGTCCCTTTGGGGGTCCCCGTGGGGGTCCCTTTGGGGGTCCCTTTGGGGGTCCCTTTTGGGGGTCCCGTGGGGTTCCCCGTGGGGGTCCCCGTGGGGGTCCCTTTGGGGGTCCCCGTGGGGGTCCCCGTGGGGGTCCCCGTGGGGGTCCCTTTGGGGGTCCCTTTGGGGGTCCCCGTGGGGGTCCCTTTGGGGGTCCCTTTTGGGGTCCCCGTGGGGTCCCTTTGGGGTCCCCGTGGGGGTCCCCGTGGGGTCCCCGTGGGGGGTCCCCGTGGGGTCCCTGGGGGATATAGTCACGTACTCGATTCCTAATTATAGACCATGACTCTGCGTTTATTTCGTTAGTGTGTTGGCAGGTTTTTCCTTCCTCAGCGTGCACGTCCTAAATGAATATTATGAATACTTTTAATTGCAAGGATTGTGTGAAGGTGGGAGGGGGCTGCCTCCCCCAGTGTAAGTGTTGCACTGCACACTCGACACTTACATGTTCAGTAGATTGTTAGTAAACCTACATGGTCACTTAGCTCCTGTGCTTAGGTATTAATCCTCTAACATGAACAAAACAAATACTTAGTCCCCAATTTGGGGACCGGAATTAAGCCTATCTAGGTCCCCCCCCCCCTCCTCTAAAGTCCGCCCCCCCCCCCTTTAAAGTCCCTCTAGAGGACCCAAGTCAACGACTGACGCAGGATGCTGGCCACAACAGTTGCCTAACTCCGGGCACCTCTTTAACTACTAGGTGGAGACGGGCATCAAGGGGTAAAAGAGCACTTGAACAAGCATCTAGGTCCTGCGCGGGAGTCGAACCCGGGACCTCTTGGTTGTGTAAACAGACTGTTCTGCCCACTAATGATCGCAACTTTCGATACTTTTTAATTAGTATATTTTTTATATTTCAAACGCTTGTCTGTCCGTTAAAGAACGTTCACTGAACGAATCAAACTGGAAGATGTTATGCCGCGCAAAATGGGGCGTTAGGTTTTAAATTTTGTCAAACGGGAAGTAGAGTAACTGTTGATCAAATAAGATTAATTCTATGTCACGTGAAAAGCTCTGTACCCCAGGGCACAGTCCTTGCACCGCTGCTCTGTACCCCAGGGCACAGTCCTTGCACCGCTGCTCTGTACCCCAGGGCACAGTCCTTGCACCGCTGCTCTGTACCCCAGGGCACAGTCCTTGCACCGCTGCTCTTTCTCGTTCATCAGCATGAAAATTTCCTCTGTAGAAGACTGGGAAAACTCCAGGCGGATATTAAGTCATAGATTATAGACAACGGAAAATAGAATGTTTAACGTTGACAAGTTCCAGGAACTTAGGTATGGTGGAAACGAGGAACTTTAACGAAACACAGGGCACAGGACACAGGGCACTGGACACAGGGTGTAACGGGGGGTGGGGGAAATAGCTCTATCTTGTCCATTATTCCACCCCCCAGTTAACTAACGAGGCCGGGGGAAACAGCTCTCTCTAGTCCGTTATCCCGTCCCCAGTTAGCTAACTATTCTAGAGCACCTCCAGAGTTCCTAAGGCAACCTCTCTCGTTCAACACCTTGTAACCTAGGTATTTGACTACCTAGGTGCTAAGACTACAAGGCGCCGTAACTTGATCAGTTACCCGAAACTCTAGAGAGAACTCTACAATACAGAATCATTACCACAAACGTATAAGAGAAAACGAAAGGAAAGAAATGAATAGTGAAGTCATTAGTGAGGGTTTGGGGTGAGAGGTAGAGAGGTGGGAGGAGCGAGGAGGGTCATTAGTTGAAAGTGAGAGTTTAGAGAGGGGGTGGAGGGAGAGGTGTAGATAGGTAGTAGTAGAAGAGTAGAAAGTAGACGTAGAAAGTAGAGGAGTAGAAAGTAGATAGTAGAAGACGAAATGCTGCCACCATCCATTCATGATCATTACATACAAGACAAGGAATGGAACTTGCCTGTATCACAAAATATTCTCAAAGGACGTTATCATGAGTTCATTATTAGTATGTTCCCTCTGTACCATGTATCAACTCCAAACATGTACTCATTTATATCATGAACCCAGTAACCACTGAGGCTTTCTCAAATCCTCAACTCAAAGCTCTAGGGCACAAAGTTAAACACAATTTAAATAATAAATTCATAATTATATTTCACATGAAGTATCATAATATAAGCAATCCAATTCAAATGTTAAAGAGAGTCATCATCCAAGAATTCGAGAACCCTACAACTTGACTGCCCCTGATCATCACACAACATATGTAAACACGACCAAGTCACCTTAATGCTCAACTCACCAAGTGTCTCTGCCTATAGCTGGATAGAGAGGGGGGGGGGGGTCTGTAATTGACAGAGACTCCCGCCCTGCCGGCCGACAGCCTCCCTGATAGGGCTGTCTTCTCTCTGCTCTCCTGGCTCGTCTGCTGCTCTGTCTGTTAATGCTCTATGCTGGATAGCTCTCCGAGTTTATATTGGGGAACCTAGTAGCTAACTCCGCCCACAAATAGATAGCCTCCGGCACTACCA
>NC_091165.1:37967003-38147003 GCF_040958095.1 Procambarus clarkii | reverse complement strand
CCCGTTCTCGCAAATTCGTAAAGTCAATATTGACTTATTAACTACGTGCATAGGTGATATACTAAACATAATAGATACCCTTAAAAAGATTCATAGAAAACACCGACCTTACCTAGCCTTGTTAGTATCTTAAGATAAGCATCTTATTGCTTCGTAATTACAATTATTACTTAACCTATACCTATTATAGGTTAGGTAATAATTGTAATTACGAAGCAATAAGATGCTTATCTTAACATACTAAGTAGGTTAGGTAAGGTCGGTGTTTTCTATGAATCTTTTTAAGGGTATCTATTATGTTAAGTATGTCACCTATGCACATATTTAATAAGTCAATATTGACTGGTCACCATGTGATGTTCTTTGTACTCACCTAGTTGTGCTTGCGGGGGTTGAGCTCTGGCTCTTGGGTCCCACCTCTCAACTGTCAATCAACTGGTGTACAGGTTCCTGAGCCTACTGGGCTCTATCATATCTACATTTGAAACTGTGTATGGAGTCAGCCTCCACCACATCACTGCCTAATGCATTCCATTTGTTAACTACTTTGACACTGAAAAAAGTATCTCTGGCTCATTTAGGCACTAAATTTCCACCTGTCGCCCCGTGCCCCCCCCCCTGTGGTTAATGAGGTGGTGTCTGGCAAGTACAGACCCTCCCCCCTCCCCTCTCCCCCCTCCCCTCTCTCCCCTCCCCTCTCTCCCCTCCCCTCTCCCCCCCCCCCCCACACACAGGTGATATTTTAATTTTTCTTTATTATGCACCCCATACCCATCCCGTGGGCGGTGGTGTAAAGGGTTACAGAGGCACATAATCGGTTCAGGAACTGAACCCTCTAGTTCGTTTAGCTAAGCAAATAACAATCTTTTGACGCTAGTTACAAAATTATTAATGTTGTATATAAATGTACACATACTCACATACATATACAGTATATACATATATACATACGTATTCAATCACCCCACACAAATACACACATCAATAATCTTTTGTATGACAAGTGATTCAACAAGGTAAGATGCCGACGTTGGAACATGACAGATGTACCGCCAGTGGGAGTTGTGATGCCTCGAGGGACGGCTGGCGTGGCACAGGAGCCGTCAGGCACAGCACTTGAGCACTATACAGGTGTGTGTGTAGTGTTACCTGCTTGATGGGGTTCTGGGAATTGTTCTAATCCCCCAAGCCCGGCCCGAGGCCAGGCTTGACTTGTGAGAGTTTGGTCCACCAGGCTGTTGCTTGGAGCGTCCCGCAGGCCCACATACCCACCACAGCCCGGTTGGTCCGGCACTCCTTGGAGAATGTTCAGGTACATTGTCCGGTGTAGCGTGAAGAGTGTGTGTATGGAGGGTCTCTGAGGGCCTGTCTCGTCCCAGGTCGCCTGCTGTTAGGTGGCACCACACAAGAGTCTGGGGGAGGAGAGTACTTTGTTCTCTACTAAACCCCGCTGACCCGCGGTGGACCTCGTACTCGTAGTAAGCATGCAGTGGGTGGAGCCCTTTGGGGCAGTTCGGTGTTGCCCTCAACCTCGTTCTGACAGTTACTGCGATGGTGCTGGAACCAATCGTAATGGCGTTTGCCTTTCCATTGGAGACTTTCGGCGCCGTGGAGAGGGGGGGGGGGACCTGCTGCATGGGTGACGGCTTCTCCCCCGTATCAACCTACTCTGGCTTTGCGCCCTGGAGAGGCCACTCCAGACCAACACCCAGAGCGTAACTCCATAGTCTCCAGAGACTCGTGGACGACTAGCGACTATAAGAAATATTGCGGAACAACCGTGGACATCTTCAAGAGAAAACTGGACTGTTTTCTAAGAGAAGTTCCGGATCAGCCGGGCTGTGGTGGGCATGTGGGCCTGCGGGCCGCTCCAAGCAACAGCCTAGTGGACCAAACTCTCACAAGTCAAGCCTGGCCTCGGGCCGGGCTTGGGGAGTAGAACTCCTCCTAGAACCCCATCAAGCAGGTATCAACCAGGACGCCTACTAACAGCAGGTATTGATGGCGAAGGAAGGCGGCAAAAATATGAGCTTGGAACTAGTCCTGAAACGTTATCTAGAGTGGAGACGAGGGATGGCGAGAGCCGCTTCTTGGTGCCATCAGGGAAATTGTAGACGATAGCCACCGAGCAGCGAATAGAATTCAGCAGTGTCACGCCGAGACAATGACAGGTGTCGGGAGGCATGACGACCAGGATGACAGAAGACATCCTCCCCGGAGCCACGTACACGCCTCACACACCACCTCCAACCTCTCAGCCCAAGGTCCTCAACACCAGGCACCAGCACTGGAGAGCAGTATTGGTGCCACAACCTCTGACAAGAATTTGGGGGCAGGTGGCGACTGTCGGGTCCGGAAACTATTGACACAACGGAAGTGGCAACAAAAGGGAGGGAAGTATTAGGGGGAAGCACCAAGCCATTACAACAACATAGCACTGGGAAGGGGTCAGGATAAGGATCTGGGATGGGACGGGGGAAGGAATGGTGCCCAACCACTTGGACGGTCGGGGATTGAACGCTGACCTGCATGAAGCGAGACCGTCGCTATGCCATCCACCCCAAGTGTAGGGGGGGGGCAGTTGTTCCGATAATGGGAAGAAATGTTGTGGAGCCCGGCGACATCTGACCCCAGGCAAGGTGTTGGGTGACCCTCATGGAGACACGTGAATATCTTATAACGGAAAAGATCAGGAATGCAGTCATTAAAGCTGGCAAGACTTCGGTTCCTGGACCCCATGGTAATGCCATCTCCCGAAGAGCCATACCCCGGGTGTCTGCGAAAGATGTTTTACTTGCAGTTGATCAAATCCTCAAGGGATGTGATAAGGGTTCGAATCTACGTCCGAGAGTATCCCAGACGCGCCTTAATCATTTGATGCATAGCATCAACTCATCGCATCGCATTGTTCATTTGATGCATCACCCTATTGTGATTTCTGTGTGATTGTGGTTGCTAATTAATTGTCAAAACAAATTTAGTTTCAACTGTACGGTACTAATTCTGAAAACCCCAAATCCATGGACACCAGGAGACTACTGAGCGATTACAATGACCTCAACAGTAGTGAGAGACTACGATCACTGCAGGTCGTCTCACTAGGACCCTCAGAGTTGCTGGCCAACAAAATCAACCCATCCTCTGAATTGACAGTACGGTTTAATACCAAGTGTAATAAGTACAATTCGTGACTGCTAGGAATAGTGCATAATTACACTTGTGCCATTACATTTACCTCCCCATATTCGAAGGATGGGCTGGACAAAATGCATTCGTCCTATGGACCGGTGTGCTGAGAACTTAGCAATACTGGGTGGCGTTATGACCCAAGCCAGTGCACTCAACCCTCCAGTGCACTCAACCCTCCAGCGCACTCGACCTTCCAGCGCACTTGACCTTCCTGAACATAACCTTGCAAGGCCTCTGATAGTCCTTCATGATTGCATTAGAGCCACGAGACGGAGGGGGACACAGTCCTCCAGAACTAATGGTCAAGGTCCGACATGGTCTGGCTACCATGTCGTCACAATGACAGCCAGGGACGGGAATCCAACGAAATCAGAATCACTTTAAGCATGACACAAAGGGGGGGGGGGTTCCCCGACTCGGTTTGTATTTAACGTGGCAATCTACAAGGTCATTGTCATGCAGGAAGAGTGAGGGTTTGGAGTGATAATAGGGGATGGAAAAAATATCGGTGCCGACTTGTGCAGACGACCTAGTGGTGACCACAGACTTGCAGAGGATTCCATGTTAACGTAAGCCACCTTTTGGGTGGCTTAATCGTCATCAATCATCACGTCTGCTGAGCGGGGGACAGTGTGCCCAAGCGACTCCGGCCAACACTAGCCACTCCATCATGGGGCGCCAGAGAAAAAGGGGATAGGCCTCTCTGCGACCTATGTAGAAGGCGAGGAACGTTTGGGCATATATTCCAGGCATGTCCAAAGACCCACGGGGCCAGAGTGTACCGCCATGAAGAATAACGTCACCGGATACGTGGAGGACCGGCTAGATATCAAGTACAGTGCGAGGTCCTGATCCCAAGAGGAGGATCGTTCAAGAAGTCGGACATCTTGGCTTCTAAGGAAGGTGAACCAAGAATCACACACTCGGATATCTGGTGACTGGTTTAGGGTCGTCTTCATGACAGCGGACAAGTCGGACAAGTCTGGCACCCGAGAAGTCTTTGACTGGGCGGCAGAGAACACCGGAATGGAACAGTTTCGCCTCTTTCCAGTTACGTGACACAACTGGAAAGGTAGATGGAGAAAGGGGCAAGTGCCGTTTGGAATTAAGTTGAACAGATCTGTCACCAACTGTTATACAAAAGTGTGCTTGTAACTTGGCCATTGTAACTTGCATATTTAATCCATGGAATGAGTACTGGAAGAGCCAGGAGGCAGCCATCACCCTACCAAGGACAACGGCATACACTGGGACCAGCAGGAGGGCGGCGACGACAGGTCGGTGACCCCCGACACTTGAGGGCACCGCCTCCCCCGCTAGTTCCGGCGGAGGTGACGGTCCTCCAGGTGTAGTTGCTCCTGATAACGTGACACTTGTGTTGTGTAGTTATTGATGGGTGTTCCGCGCCCCCAGGATGGGAGCAGTGCTCTGGCGTGCCTGGGCCGTGCACCCGGGGGGGATGCCAAGCCTCTGGGCCGTGCACCCCAGGGGATGCCAAGCCTGGCCCTGCACCCCGGGGATAGACGCGAGGTGTCAAGGCATTGTTCCAGCAGGTCAACCCCCTAGGGGGCGGGGGGAGGGGGTGGCCAAGCCTGCGCGGAATCCTCTTGTCTTAAATTGGTTTTTATATCTATTGTATTTCTGTGGAATGACCATTGAATGGCTTGAGGTATTCTCCCCCCCCCCCCCCAGGTGTTAAGGGGAAATAGGGGGGGGGGGAAATGGTGTCTGGAGAAGTGCTGAAAACGTCAACAATGAGTCAGGTGTGAGAGCAGTCAGGTGTGCTGGAGTAGACTGCACCAAGTAGCAGTGTTGCTCTTGTAATGTTGAGACTGAATGAACAGTTCGCCAGGATGTAATTGATCAAGAAATTGATAAGTAAGTACAAATTTAATGTACATGGGCCGGTGAAAGTATAAACCGGCCCATGTATATAGTATATAGGAAGGAGGAGAGAGAGAGAGTCGGCCTAATACATGTATGAATCACGGTGACGAGTCATTAATTAAATTCAATTTCTTTATTATGCACCCCATACCCATCCCGTGGGCGGTGGTGTAAAGGGTTACAGAGGCACATAATCGGTGCAGGAACTGAACCCTCTAGTTCGTTTAGCTAAGCAAATAACAATCTTTTGACGCTAGTTACAAAATTATTGATGTTATATATACATGTACACATACTCGTACGTACATGTACATATATATACGTGTACATATACATATTTAATCACCCACACAAATACACATATCAATAATCTTTTGTGTCACAAGTGATCAACAAGAGGGTCACAACAGTCACTATACAAGGCACTTTACATCTATGGTGAGTCACAGTTACTAGTCTTGCTCCACACCCACCCAACTGGGCGGCAGCTATTAAGTGTTTTTTTTTTTAATTAGGCTAGATTTTAATTTTTTTTTTTTTTTTGTTTTCATCACTGAGTTTTGAAATGAATGGTTGAGTTTGGAAACATTTTGACATTTACTTTACCTGAACATTTATTCAAACAACAAAAATATGTCCTTAACAACTGCACTGTGAAGTTTTTGCCAAAAAAAAACAGGTGCGCAGTGCAAGGGTTAAACTGTTACCTGGTTGATGGGGTTCTGGGAGTTGTTCTACTCCCCAAGCCCGGCCCGAGGCCAGACTTGACTTGTGAGAGTTTGCTCACAAGTCACCCACTGTGACCGGACTGCTGGACTAATGCCCAACTGTTGTTGTTGTTGTTGCAGGTATTGGTATAGACGACACCTTCGTGATGTTGGCGGCGTGGCGACGGACGCGGCTCCAGGACAGCGTGGCGGAGAGGATGGGCCAGACCTTCGCCGAGGCCGCGGTTAGCATCACCATCACCTCCCTCACCGACATGATCTCCTTCTTCATCGGCGCCATCACTCCCTTCCCCTGCGTCCAGATCTTCTGCCTCTACACCGGTACCTTCCTTTATACACTAACTTTATTACTATGTCCCCTGGAACACAGGTTCAATCCCATTGTATGGCCGCGGTATATACCGGTGAATGTGTCACGTTCCTGTCACTCCATTGAGCTCATTATGTGCCTCTATGATGATTAAACTGATCATGTGTTGGTTTGGTTCCAGCATTGTGGTCAAACAGTCGCAAACAGCCACGTCAGGAGGCAGGTGTGTAGACAGGTGTGGAGGCTTGCACATATTCCCAAGTCTCCTGTACGAGTCTATGATGCTATCTTCAGGTTATCTTGATTATTTCGGGGCTTAGCGTCCCCGCGGCCCGGTCCTCGACCTTGCCTCCTGTATGTTACACACCCCCAGGAAGCAGCCCGTAGCAGCTGTCTAACTCCCAGGTACCTATTTACTGCTAGGTAAATGGGGCATCAGAGTGAAAGAAACTGTCATTTGTTTCCACCTCTACCGGGCATCAGAACATAAGAACAAAGGTAACTGCAGAAGGCCTATTGGCCCATACGAGGCAGCTCCTATCTATAACCACCCAATCCCACTCATATACTTGTCCAACCCGCGCTTGAAACAATCGAGGGACCCTACCTCCTCCACGTTACGCGGCAATTGGTTCCACAAATCAACAACCCTGTTACTGAACCAGTATTTACCCAAGTCTTTCCTAAATCTAAACTTATCCAATTTATACCCATTGTTTCGTGTGACATTGTTCTGTCTTGTGTTGATATTTCTAATACCCTATTAATATCCCCCCTGTTATGTCCATTCATCCACTTGTGAACCTCTATCATGTCACCCCTAACTCTTCGCCTTTCCAGTGAATGCAACTTAAGCTTTGTTAATCTTTCTTCATATGAAAGATTTCTAATTTGGGGAATTAACTTAGTCATCCTACGTTGGACACGTTCAAGTGAATTTATATCCATCGAACCCGGAACCTCAGGACTACTAATCCGAAGCGCTGTCCACTCGGCTGTCGAGCCCCTACTTAGTAAGGGTGCATAAATCAGAGTCCTGGAGGCCCATCTCGGTGCTGGTTAGAACAGTACTTATAATAGTGGTAAACTGTTAAGAGAGCACAACAGTGGTGGCAGCGTCGAGGTGTAGGCGTCTGTCACTTTACCTCACTCCACTGACGATGTTAATTGTTGGTAACATTTACACGGATGTTGACCAGACCACACACTAGAAATTGAAGGGACGACGACGTTTCGACTTGAGAATGGTCCAGGACGGACCGAAACGTCGTCGTCCCTTCAATTTCTAGTGTGTGGTCTGGTCAACATACTTCAGCCACGTTATTGTGACTCATTGCCTGCATTTACACGGATCTTAGTGGAGTGTCTTTACACTGAAGACGGAGGTAGAGCACAGCTGGCAGGGGCGTCATGCCTACAAGAGGACAGTCTAGGATACCGTCTTACAACTTGGGTTATTTTGAATTAAATGTGTAAACATTTCTGATTTGTAGGCGACGAGTCACAATAACGTGGCTGAAGAATGTTGACCAGATTACACATTAGAAGGTGAAGGGACGACGACGTTTCGGTCCGTCCTGGACCATTCTCAAGTAGTTTGTGATTGTACCAGGACGGACCGAAACGTCGTAGTCCCTTCATTTTCTACTTTGTGGTCTGTCAACATTTCTGATTTATAATATGGAGTAAGACAGCTGCACTGCATCTAAGCTATAAAAAAAGGTCATTCTTTAAGAATGAAGTTTGACCAGTAGATAAAAAGCAGCTTTTTGCTATGTAAGATGATAATGGTGTCCTAGTTAAGGCCCCTTAAGCCGCCCCTTGAGGGATGTGGCGAGCCTTGAGGGACATTTTTCTCCATTTTTAATTTCTTTATTGTGCAACCCATACCCATGCCGTGGGCGGTGGTGGAAAGGGTTAGAGGCACATGATGGGTTCAGGAACTGAACCCCAGAGTTCGTTTAGCTCAGCATGTGACAGTTTTGTGAAGCTAGTTATACAATTGTTAATGTTACATGCACATTCATGTACACAAATATATATATATATATATATATATATATATATATATATATATATATATATATATATATATATATATATATATATATATATATATAATAATATATATATAATATATATATAATCTTTGTATATCACAAGTGACTCAACAAGAGGCTCAAGTCACTATACAAGGCAATTTACATTTATGAATCACAAAGTTACTAGTCTTGCTCCACACCCACCCAACTGGGCAGCAGCTGTTGTACTGGCCGCATCTACAGTAAGCAAATATTGGATACTTGGCTAAGATTCCTGACAGTACATCATTATGAATGAAGTACTTACACATTTCTTGGACTCCATTGATGGCGTTAACTCTGAATTCCGCGATTTTTTCCCATTATATAATAGTGAAGGAAGTGTCTGTAAAAGCTGCCACAGTTCCTTAACCACTTGGCAGTTGTTACACTTCAACCATCACATTATTAATGTGTAATATTGTGTGCACGCAACCTGTCCTCTTAAAAAGAACGTCGCTTTTGGCCGTTTGCCCGTATGGCCGAATATGGACGTAATTTGAAACTGAAAAAAAAATGAAAATAAATTTGGGATTTTTTTTTTCAATAACGGTTAGTTAAGGGTCCTCTGATAGGTTAGGTGGGCAGGAAATTCTCATAAAGTTTCAAAACGTTAATGGAAAGTTGCCTCTTCTAACCTTACCGAGTAAGCCGGACGACTCAAACAGAAAACGGAACAGTACGTCACTTTTGTGAGTCGATTTCATTTCAAATTACGTCCAAATTTGGCCATAGCGCGCATAAGAGCCAAAAGTGACGTTATTTTTAAGACGGGTTGATGCACGAGACTTGAAGAAAAAATTCCTTGTATTAAGACATGTACTTGTGAACGCCCCTCTTGTAGAAACACAAATTGTACTGTAGTGTTCTAACCAACTGTGAGTGAGTGGCGACTGACATTACCTATATTTACAGGGACTGCCGTCTTAGTGACCTATGCCTGGCACATTACCTTCTTCGGAGGCTGCTTGGCCTTGTCCGGCTACATGGAGAAGGAACAACGCCACGGACTCACTTGCCGCAAGATCAAGCCCAAGTCTGAAACAAGTCAGTGAACCTTTCAGTAGCATCTTAAGACTTTCAGTAGCATCTTAAGACTTTCAGTAGCATCTTAAGACTTTCAGTAGCATCTTAAGACTTTATTCCTCCCCCCTCGAGTTTTGACACTTATGTTACATAGTAAATGTTGAATAAGCAAGCCTATTTACCAAACCATTATTTACCCAGGTCTTTTATGCATCTTGTCTAATTTGTATTCATTGTTAGGTATTGTTCCTTGTATATTTAGTACTTGGATCTTCTTTATTATACCTTTTCATCCCTTTGCATATTTGAGCCATGGCAATTGTTCTTCACCATTATAGAAATGTAAATGAATCTTAATGTGTGTAAGCTTCTAATCCCCCAGGATTACATTGTCCACCTACTCCCTACAAGCCTACAGGGGATTACATTGTCCACCTACTCCCTACAGGCCTACAGGGGATTACATTGTCCACCTACTCCCTACAAGCCTACAGGGGATTACATTGTCCACCTACTCCCTACAGGCCTACAGGGGATTACATTGTCCACCTACTCCCTACAGGCCTACAGGGGATTACATTGTCCACCTACTCCCTACAAGCCTACAGGGGATTACATTGTCCACCTACTCCCTACAGGCCTACAGGGGATTACATTGTCCACCTACTCCCTACAGGCCTACAGGGGATTACATTGTCCACCTACTCCCTACAGGCCTACAGGGGATTACATTGTCCACCTACTCCCTACAGGCCTACAGGGGATTACATTGTCCACCTACTCCCTACAGGCCTACAGGGGATTACATTGTCCACCTACTCCCTACAGGCCTACAGGGGATTACATTGTCCACCTACTCCCTACAGGCCTACAGGGGATTACATTGTCCACCTACTCCCTACAGGCCTACAGGGGATTACATTGTCCACCTACTCCCTACAGGCCTACAGTGGATTACATTGTCCACCTACAGGCCTACAGGGGATTACATTGTCCACCTACTCCCTACAGGCCTACAGGGGATTACATTGTCCACCTACTCCCTACAGGCCTACAGGGGATTACATTGTCCACCTACAGGCCTACAGGGGATTACATTATCCACCTACAGGCCTACAGGGGATTACATTGTCCACCTACTCCCTACAGGCCTACAGGGGATTACATTGTCCACCTACTCCCTACAGGGGATTACATTGTCCACCTACTCCCTACAGGCCTACAGGGGATTACATTGTCCACCTACTCCCTACAGGCCTACAGGGGATTACATTGTCCACCTACTCCCTACAGGCCTACAGGGGATTACATTTGTACACCTATTCCCTACAGGGGATTAAATGTCCCCCTTTTCCTTGCAGGGGATTAAATGTGTCCACTTACTCCTTGCAGGAGATTACATTGGTTCACCTGCTCCTTGCAGTAGATTACATTTGTTCACCTTCTCCTTACATTTTCCAAAATATGTCCATTCTATAGGAAGGTGTTCAAAACTAAGCTGTATAATACAATCGCAGCCTAACTAGAAGAAAGGAAATTCCTACAAGACCATGTGAATGACCTTTTTAAAATGCACGAAAGATTTTCAAATGCAGTTTAACGCTGAAAACTGTAGGGAACCTGAACTGTGGTTCCTATATGGTAAATATACTATATGGTTCCTATATGGTAAATATAGTTGCCATATATGAGCTGGACAATGAGGGGAAATCTGAAAGTAACGATGAATAGAGATTTTATTGGAAAATACAAATGCATAAATGTAGGTAATAAATTAAGTACAATATTGGGGTGTGTTTCTAGAGTCATTTGTAATAAGACTTGTATCGGTCTTGAGGTTTATCTCGCCCTTGTTAGTGTTTAGATCATGCAGTTAACTCTTGGTCTTGGTGACAGATGGACACGTGGTGTACACGTGCACAGGAGGGTGATGTGTACACGTACACAGGAGGGTGATGTGTACACGTGCACAGGAGGGTGATGTGTACACGTGCACAGGAGGGTGATGTGTACACGTGCACAGGAGGGTGATGTGTACACGTGCACAGGAGGGTGATGTGTACACGTGCACAGGAGGGTGATGTGTACACGTGCACAGGAGGGTGATGTGTACACGTGCACAGGAGGGTGATGTGTACACGTGCACAGGAGGGTGATGTGTACACGTGCACAGGAGGGTGATGTGTACACGTGCACAGGAGGGTGATGTGTACACGTGCACAGGAGGGTGATGTGTACACGTGCACAGGAGGGTGATGTGTACACGTGCACAGGAGGGTGATGTGTACACGTGCACAGGAGGGTGATGTGTACACGTGCACAGGAGGGTGATGTGTACACGTGCACAGGAGGGTGATGTGTACACGTGCACAGGAGGGTGATGTGTACACGTGCACAGGAGGGTGATGTGTACACGTGCACAGGAGGGTGATGTGTACACGTGCACAGGAGGGTGATGTGTACACGTGCACAGGAGGGTGATGTGTACACGTGCACAGGAGGGTGATGTGTACACGTACACAGGAGGGTGATGTGTACACGTACACAGGAGGGTGATGTGTACACGTACACAGGAGGGTGATGTGCACACGTACACAGGAGGGTGATGTGCACATGTTGTCACGTGGGGGGTGGGCCGGGGCTCTGCTAGCACTCGGCTGCTAGGGGCTCAAAAGGCCGAGTACTCAGCCCCTCCGACTCCCGGGATTCACTGGAGTCTCCTTGGTCACACAGGAGAGGACCAACAATGCCCACCTCCGCAGGTCTTTGCTTCCACCACAAAAGGAGGTGCCACTGCAGGCGATGAGTCACAATAACGTGGCTGAAGTATGTTGACCAGACCACACACATGAGGTGCCACTGATTCACCCTGGAAGCCCTTCAGTCAAACACGGGGAAACTGCTGTTAACAGTTCCGGCCTAGACCCGTGGAGGAGTGAAGGAAGACTCAGGCTTACCTTATAACAATAACCTCCCTGAGTCTTGCCTGCCAGACAAAAAGGTTGCAGGAACTCCTTTCCCGCCTGTCTTCTCTATCTTCTTAACAAGGTCGCCAGCTGGGTTATTATATCTGCACCCCAGCAATGCAGTTCAGTGGGTGTATTATATATTGTTTGTAGCCAGAAGATTGCTACTCCCATAGATCTGCTACTAGACTATTGGCCCAGGGTACTCTCCCAGGAAGTCTGTGTGGCTTTACCTCTCTATAGCCACCACGTTAATAGTTGCCACCATTCAGGCACCGATACTGATCGGAGGGCTAAGGGTACACTTTTATGTAAGTCTGTGCTGTCTTTACCACACTCCAGGCAATAAGAACTTCTATAGAGAACGTTGTGTTCCCTAGGTGGTACTATGATAACCTTCGTGTATGCTCATAGAGAAATATCATAATGGAGGCACACTTAAACACAATGATAAAATGTGTGAATTTACTGACGGCAATTACATTTAACACACATACAATCACAAGTAATACATGAATATGGAAATAAGGATAATAAGTCTGGAGATCGTCAGCCTCTTCTTCCACGACCTCCAACACTCCTTCAACTGGGCAGAAAGACAGGAGTCCCCCACTCTCTCACAGGAGGGCCTCTTCACCACGTCGGCGCCTCTCCTTCACTGTCCTGCCATCCATACACATTGTCCCCTCTGACAGTCCTGGACACAAGCTGCCTTGCAGCCTATTCTACTACTAAAGTATTAATGTCCTATTGCCACATACATAAATATTGTGGCCTAACTAGCCTACTCACACAAGGGGTAATGGGAGGGAAAATGATCTACCTTACATTCCTGGCTCACGACGCCTGTCCCTCGATGGTGTGAGGTTCCCACGCTTCCCGAGTCGATCCTCGATGATCCAGGAACGTTCCACAGGTCCTCAGGTGTCGTGGAGCCTTCGCGTCGTCGCCGTTCCAATCCCTGAGATTCAGCTACCCCAATCCTGGTTCATCGATGGGCGCTGAGCTAATCACTATTTTCCCACACTCGCCCCTTCCACAAGGCGTTGCTCCTTGTCCTAGGCACGGTGTCGTCCTTCCAAAATCCTCAGTGGATGTGACCCGGTCACAGCTAGGCTTGCCCGCCACACCTTTCCAGGCCCTCAACGCCTAGCGTCGTCGCCGAATATTTTCCAAGTTTGGCACTCTTTCGCTCAATAAACTTGGTTCCTTTTTGCTTCCCAGAAGCGCGGGGTCTCCAATACGTCAGATGAGCTGCGATAGCCTGCACTAATCCACTAAGAATGGCTTGTAGAGCCTCTAATCCTTGAGAGCTGACCAAGGTGCGTCCGCTCGCTTCCAAGGTCAAGTCAACTCTGACGTTGGCGCCGCCCGGGGCACTCGGTGACGTCACGGCGGGCCCTGATTGGTCGCCCTCGACCTAAGTCGGCCAATCCGCGATCGGCTAGTGTCCCTTCCAAAAGGTCATATCTGCATGAGGGGATACTCTTTCATTTTATATCAGGGCGCCAATTTCCCCTTATTTACAACTTATAATGTAACGTTCTCCCTTAACTGGCAGCTGGTCTGGTCGCCACATATATCATTAGACTCCCTGAACCTCAGAGAATCAATAGGGAGAGCTGATATGACTCTTTAAGCCGGCAAACGAAAGAAATAGGAGAGGGCACCATAACAATGTATACACAGTAGGGTGACAAAGGAACAAGTAACCCACTATGAAGGAGGATTAAAAACGCTTAATTTACATAATACAAAAAGGAAGAGTGTGTAGTAATATGAATTTACTAGAGGCTATTATTTCTACCGACCTTGACAGGGACAGGCAGCCGGCAGCTTGTCAATGGTCTCCATCTTCAAGTCCTGAGGATTTCCTCAAAGTGGATTTTGAACTGAAGTACTTGTAATGTCTTGGTATTTACGGCTCCGGCGGGTAGGCGGTTCCGTGGGTTCACAACCTGTGGGTGAAAAAGCGTGTCTTGTTTTCTGTCCAACATTGTGGCTTGTGGAGCTTGTAGCTGTTGCTCCTTGTTTGGGTTACATCTGAGCACTTATAGAAGTTGTTTGGAATTATATCCTTCAACTTGTTCAGTATGTTAAAGGTGTTGAGGAGATCAGCCTTGTCATGTCTGGTTTGCTGTGGTGGTAGTGTGGGCCTTCGGCCGTGTCTGGAATTAGAGGTTGTTTAGTACTTGGATTTCTGTCGCTGTTGTATGTTCTTCACAGAAAATAATGTTCTTTTGAAAGCGAGGTGTTCTTGCTTGTATGCAGTAGTCCAGGTGGGGGAGGGGGGGGGGGACACCACAGACTTGACAGTTGAATAACCATTTCCTATGATCTGAAGTCAATGATTTGTTTGTCTAAATGTTTGATTCGCCATTTATCCTGCAGCTTCCACTTGTGCAATGTTCGGACGGGTAGATCAACACTCCTAAATTTTGTAATGAGTGTGCTGTGCTGTGTGGTGGTGTGCTGTGTGGTGGTGTGCTGTGTGGTGGTGTGCTGTGTGGTGGTGTGCTGTGTGGTGGTGTGCTGTGTGGTGGTGTGCTGTGTGGTGCTGTGGTGGTGGTGTTATGATAGTTGCAATGTGTGTAGTTATGCCCTACATGCAAGGTCTTGCATTTTTCAATATTGAAAAGTATTTGCCAGTCTTCTGACCATTCGTGGAGTTAATGTAGATCTCTTGGTAAGGCCTCGGTATTTGGTTTTCCTACTTTACCATAGATCTTGGTGTCCTCTGCAAGTTTGATGATGTGGTTTGCGATATTCTTAGCTGTTTTTGATGTAGATGACAAACTAAGGGTTGTGGCCCCCAAGATGTAGCCTTGAGGTGCTCCACTCGTCACATTATCCACTCGTATTCCATTTAGAACAACCTTTTGCTTTCGTTGTTTTAACCACTGTTTTAGCCATTGCAGTTTTTTACAATTTTTTCCGTGTTTGTAATTTCTTTGCCAGCCTTTTTATGTGGTACCTTGCCAAATGTTTTAGCAAAATCCATATTTACTATATCTACCGGAAGTTCTTTCTCTAAGTAGCTGGTTACCGTTTCCAAAAAATGTGAGCAGGTTTGTAAGGCGGGATTTATTTTAACAAACCAATGTTGCGTTGATTTTACAAGATTGAGATTTTGGACGATTCCTTCCCTTGGGACTCTCACCATGAGCTTGCAGATGTGTGATGTCAAGCTGATCGCACCGTAGTCTTCTGCCGAGTTGTTTCTACCTTGTTTGAAAATGGGTTTAATACTTGCATATTTCCAATTAATGGGAACTATCCCCAAGTCGAGAGAGTTTCTGAAAAGCAGTTTCAGCTGTAGACAGTTCCTCTGCCAGTTCCTTTGACTTTGGATTGAATTCCATCCATAGCTGGGCCTTTTGAGTCTGCCTATGGTCGTCTTGATTATGTCGCAAGTTGTGGGTATAATATCCCTTAATTAGTTAACTTTTTTTCTAGTGTGAAGACTAATGTGAAATATTCCTTGAGTGTGTTTACTGCCCCTTTATCGTCCATTATAACTTGGTTAGTCTCATCATTTAAGGGTCCTATAGAGCCATTTGTTTTGGTTTTACTTCTTGTATAGGCATAGAACGACTTTGGATTTTAGTTTTTGGAAGTTTTCTTGCGTAGTTTCGTCTGGCTGTTCTGATTTCCTGGGTGGCAGAGTTGAGTCCTTTATATATATATCATCAATGATGTCCATCATAGATTTACACCTTTCCCAGAGGGTCTGCTTAGTTGTCAATGCTCTTCTTACTACCCGTGTCATCCATCTAGTTCCCTTTCTTTTCTTTCTCTGTTATAGCGGACATTATTGAAAGAGTTCAATAATGAGCTTGAAATTTTTGTTCCCAGGCCAGGATTATATATTGGCTCCCTCCTGATTGTTTTTTTCAGTTGCTCTTTCCTTGAGAGTCTCCTGGAGGGTGATCTAGAAATTCAACACTGCTGCCATACAGCAAGTGGACGAAGGAAAGGACTTAGACGTTTTGATCCCCAAGTCATTGAGAGTTGCCGGACAAGTGGGAGCTGCAGTTCAAATACACATGCCAACCACGCTCTAGTAGTAATAGTCAAATTGAACCTTCAACGTAATGGAAAAGGTAGCAGGCGCACCCACATTTGGACTCGTGTCCAAGCCTGGAGATCGCCTCTTCAAATGAACGCGTCTGTTTTGGAGAAAGTTCAACACCGGGAGACAAAAATGATTCCAGAACCAAGTGAGCATTCATACCAGTAACAGTTGAAGGCCGCAAGGGCTAACCACACCAGGAACCAGACATGATGGGACTGACCTCAAAGAAACTTGATATACTGAACAAGTCGGAGGATATTAATCCAGATCACTTCTATAAAATGTCACAAGTAACACACACAAGGAGTAATGGCTTTAAGCTCAACAAGCCACAATGTACGTTGGAAAACTCCTATTTTTTCACTCTTATTAATAAACCTATGGAACTGCCTACCCGCAGAAGTCACAAGTACAAACACATCACTTTAGCTCAAAATACACTTTGGACAAAAACCCGAGAACAGAGATCGTTTGACAAGTCACAGGCTTCCTGCCCGTATAGTTCACTCAAGATAGTGGCGCTCAGGTAAATCCAGGTAATCACTGTTCATGATACTGGATTTGTATCATTTACACAGAAAAACTTGCACTAAAGTATAATATTAGTACATATTATCTTTCAGATTATCTTTCGAATGTATAAAAGAACTGTACAGAATGCAGTGTTGCTAACTGTTGCTTCTGCCCCGTAGTGGACGAGGGCTGCTGTTACCGCACCTTCTGCACGGGCGGCGTGAGCGCGACCGACCCCTGGAACCCTGAGGACAACCAGAACCACGCCCTCATGGTCTTCTTCAGAGACTACGTCGCGCGCTTCCTCAACATCCCCGCCATCAAAGGTGACCACCTGCTGCTGCTGCTGCCTTTGGCACCTGTACACGACAATGGTAGCATTCACACAGGGATCACCATAGCCTGGTATATCGGTGGAGACATTCACAAGGGTCTTGATGAGGGTTCGAACCTGAGCGTTGAGCGTTCCCAGACGAGCTCTAGTACAGTGGACTAGAGCGCGTCTGGGGACATCCAGGGCATAAGTTCGAATCCTCTCTCAAGGTCATTGTGTATTTATTATAGGATTGTTGTCTACAGGATTTAGGGCCTTCCCAATAACTTTATAGGTTAAATTGTACAGTATACTGCATGTGTGTGTATTACACTTTAGTTTATACGTCGTATACCACTTGTGGAGGTTTGTAGTAAGTCACACAAGGTAACACCTAGGAGCTTAAGCATGACGAGCACAGGAATATCCTCTTGATCACATACTTCAAATTAGGGAGATGCCCAATTACACCAATTTCTTGGTATAATTGGGCATTAATATTTAAAAAAAAACTATTTGTCGTACATTAGGCCATTACTCTTAAAAAAAAAAGTATACTATGTATGCAGTATGTTATATCTAAACTATTTCGACCTGGCTGTAGAGTAATTTTGATTCACTTCGAAAGGTAGGTAGTCAGTAAGACATTAGAGGTGTAGAGTACATGTACAGTGATTTAAGTGTTTGGACTAAATAAGATTGTTTTTTTTTTTAGGGATAATGTGTCTAAAGTTATATTTTGACAATTTGAGGCCGAGGTTGGAGAAGGAATGTTTATAACATAAGGTTGCTTCTGTGTTTGTTAGCTCTGGTGATCATGGTGTTTGTGGTGTACCTTATGGTGGCGTGCTGGGGCTGCACCATGGTCAAGGAGGGACTCGAACGCCGCAGATTATCACGTGACGACTCCTACTCCGTTGAATTCTACGATAGCGAAGACAAATATTTCCGGGATTACCCATATAGGATTCAGGTGAGTAAAACCTTTCAAGATCACCGTCTGGCAACAGTCTCTCTTGTACCACCTTCATACTAAGAAATAACTTGCAGAAAGCTTTGAAAATTGTCTTGACAATAATCTGTTGATTACCTTATACAGCACTGGTAATTTTATAATGCAATATATGTAATTAAGATGAGGTGCGGCTCGTATCCTTGTGTAATGTTAGGAATGTTGTCCGTAGGTGGCCATAACTGGCGACGTGGACTACAGCGACCCCGTCACCCAGAAGGAGCTCATGGCCCTACACAAGCAGTTTGAAGGCTTATCATTCAGCGGTGGACCCCTCTACACGGAGTCTTGGCTCAGGGCGTGGCTTGGCTTCCTTGAGAGAAACCAAGACTACTTAGGAATAAATATCACAAATGAAGAAGAATTCTGTTCACATCTAAAAGAGGTAAGTAACTTGTTCAACAAGTTATGACATTGCAGACGATGAGTCACAGTAACGTGGTTGAAGATATGACCACCAAACATCAGAAGATGAGGCGAATTGTCAGGGAGAAAGAGACAAGCCATTACAACTATATAGCACTGAGAAGGGATCAGGATAAGGATTTGGGATGGGACGGGGGAAAGAAATGGTGCCCAATCACTTGGACGGTCGAGGGATTGAAAGCCGACTTGCACGACGCGAGACCGTCGCTCTACCGTCCAGCCCAAGTGATTGGGCCAGAAGATAAGACGACGACGTAGTTTTGGTCGTTCCTAGACCATTATAAGGTTGATTGTAACAATGGTTGTGGTGTGACAGGTGATGGTCCATGTAGCGGGCGGGGAGAGATGAACACTAGTTCATCCAGTCTTCAATTTTTCCCATTCTGCTGAATAAGACGCCAGTTAAGGGATTTGAATAATTCGCAGAGGTTCACAGATAATTAATTTGTAGAAACTCTTAATAATGATTAAATCCTTGAGTACTAAATTGTTGTCCGGTATCTTCAAGAGTACTTGGTGGTGACAGGTGTGAAGGGGAAGGATGTGGGTGGATGTGTTGGCTGTAGTTTGACTTCTTCTAAATCTTCAGGAGTAAATTGTTACTTTTACTGTTTCCATATGCTTCATAGTTCCCTTTAGGTACGTTCCCTTTGTAATAGGGTGACCACTTAAATTTTTTTATCAGGTATAAAGGTCTTCTATATTACAGCAAAAAAAAAAACTTTTTTTTCATAGGGAAAGACATATATTTGTTGGAGACAGGAAGCCTGTTAACCTTAGAGGTTCCTGCAAGGCTGGTCAGGTGGTCATCCATTTAGGTACTGGCCAGACTACATTGTGCATTTGAGGCTTCAGGAGAATGACCCCCACTTAAAGCCCAACAAGGTCACGAGAGTAAATATGAGAGTAGGAATGTCGAGCTACTGAGGTGCCCCTCCAGAGTACTGTTGTATTAAATTGTATTTAATACTGTACTCATCTCTGAGCACGTCTCTGTAGCTCTCCAAGCTTTACTGCTCTTGGTACAAATGGAACTAAATGTGCACAATTTTAAAAGAACGAGTATGCGCCTTAAAAAGTGGCAGCTCCTAGACACACGGGCTGAAGCAAGGTATTCCAAACGCAGTACATCGCCAATGAGGATGTGGAATGTCGAGGAAATGCCCGGCAACGTTAATTCTATTGGAGCTCTTTGGGTTAGGAATATGGGCAGGTGGTGAGCCGTAGGTTGGCAAAGGTTTGTCTCCCGGTGAAAAATTTGTGAAAGAGGCATCGTACATGGTGTTTGGGTGTGAGGGTTAACAAATGGGCTCAAGAACTGAAAACTCCAAAATAGCCTGTAAATAACATTTCAGGGTTATAAACCCATGGAACTGCCTACCCGCCAAAGGCATAACTGCCAGTATGACCTCATAGACACGGCTAGCGAGTGTGACCATCGGGTACATTCAGATAGCAGTGAATGGCCTGTCCACAAGGTGTAGAGGGGGACAGAGCACACCTTGGCTAGAATAGGGTCCCTACAGAATCTCTCAAACTCGTTCTTAGCCAAGATTAAGAGTGGAGGCACCAACTAAAATACTGATCCCCGGGCTCAAACAAGGTCCCCCCAGGCTCAAACAAGGTCCCCCTGGGCTCAAACACTACCTGGCACGGAACATGCAGCTTACCCACGTAGCTCCCTGATGCCAAAACTAAGACGACGGCTGCTATAAATGTGACACTAAAGGACAGCCACAATAACAGGGAGAGAATAAAGCATGGAAAACCAGATCCTTGGACTATACCTGCTGCTACGGGAAGTCTGCCGGATGAAAGTGATCGAATCTCTCCAAATTGCCTGAATGTTACCTGATTAGAGAGATGCTGGGGAATGAGAATTGTAAATGAAAACTGAACGGCATCCACAGGCATATATGTGAGCAATGTTGTTAGGAACGAGGCAGCACTTCTCAAGATCCATGATAGTAATGATAACGAGAGCAGATAACGTTACAGTATAGTAAGACTGGCATTTGTGACAGTGTAGAAACTTGTATGGGATAATATTAGTGCTTCAGAATGATCAGGGTGGTGTACCTGGCACCCAGACCTTGCTGGGTGTAGTTAAACCTTAAACAACGGGGGCTAGATTCACGAAAGCACTTACGCAAGCACTTACGAAAGTGTACATCTTTCCTCAATCTTTGACGGCTTTCGTCACATTTATTAAACAGTTTACAAGCATGAAAACTTCCCATTCAATTGTTGTTATTGTTATGAACAGCCTCCTGGTGCTTCGGAGCTCATTAACTGTTTAATAATTGGAAACAAAGCCGCTAAAGATTGAGAAAAGATGAACAGATTCGTAAGTGTTTGCGTAAGTGCTTTCGTGAATCTGACCCCTGGATCAGTGCATTGGTTTCAAACTTGAATCGACATGAAAATTACCCCAAGTAAACATAACATTGAGGGAGATGGTAGATGGAAGGAGAGAGAGAGAGACTGTAGAGTACTGAAGGAGACTGTACGGACACGTGTAGGTGGGTCTGACACGAGGCAGGGAATTGTCAGGGAAAAGCGCCAAGCCATTACGACTATATAGCACTGGGAAGGGGTTAGGATAAGGATTTGGGATGGGACGGCGGGAAGGAATGGTGCCTAACCACTTGTGGACGATCAGGGTTTGAACACCGACCTGCATGAAGCGAGACCGTCGCTCTACCGTCCACCTCAACTGGTTGGAGACTGACAAGAGTCACAGTATAAAATGAACAAATGTGCTCGCAATATAAATATTATCATTTATCAACAATAACAAAGCTTTCATAATTTATATATTGGATTTAAGAAGAGTATAAAATTGAAGATGTTTATACTGTTACTTTTATACTACTGTAGTACTGTGCAGATGACTTGTTTTATTTGACTTTTATAAACATTCCTCAGACGTAAATATTGTCCTAATAATTTTTTGTTTTGTTTACAGCTGTACCTATCAGGCCCAGCCAATCCATTCGCTCAGGACGTCAGATTTAATGAAAACAATACTCGCATTTTAGCGTCCAGGTTCATTGTCCAGACTTATAAGATACTGGATGCCAACGCCGACAAGGACATGATGGAAGCATTCCGTAAAGTCGCTGCGGATTCAAAATTCAACGTTACAGTCTTCAATCCATTTTTCATCTATTTTGATCAGGTTAGTGCAACGGCGTTTGTTTACATTTGCTAGTAAAAATGAATTACATGAATAGTCGGTATCATGTGTCTATATCGTTACCTTGAGGTGAGGTGATTTCGGGGCTTAGCGACCCCGCGGTCCGGTCGTCGACCAGGTCTCGAACTAAATTGAAATTGAAATGAGTTTATTGAGGTAAAATGCACACAAAGGGATGAGGTAGCTCAAGCTATTCTCACCCCGTTCAGTACATCGTGTTAATACATACATAGACACACATCACAAACAATAAACATTACCAAACATTGAGAGATAAACATATACATTTCCTCCTTTACACAAGTAACAGCGTGAACTAAACATTTTTCTTGTTTACAGTACGTGTTGGTGAGGACGACGAGCATACAAGCCATCTGTCTGGCTGCCGGCATCATGATGATAGTCTCCCTCATATTTATACCAAACCCTTTGTGTTCTCTCTGGGTCGCCTTCTCTATTGTCTCGATAGAAATAGGTGTTGTGGGTTATATGACGTTGTGGGGAGTTAATCTAGATTCTATTTCGATGATAAATCTAATCATGTGTATTGGTTTTAGTGTTGACTTCTCGGCTCACATATCATATGCCTATTTGGCAGCTAAAGTGGACACCCCAGACGAGCGGGTGCAGGAGTGCCTGTATGCTCTTGGTGTGCCCATAATACAAGGTGGCCTCTCCACTATTTTAGGCATTACGGCACTAATTTTAGCTCCTTCCTATATATTCATCACTTTCTTCAAGACTGTGTTTCTTGTAATCTTTTTTGGAGCTTTGCATGGAATCTTACTTTTGCCAGTTCTTCTTTCGCTCCTTGGTCCCGGGTCTTGCAGTAAAAAGAAAGAGAGAGAGAGTCCACCTCCATCTAAGACTCATGGCCACCCATTCTTCGTTCATGGCCAAGAAATTTCTCCTGCAGGACACATCGATGCCAACAGTCTAAAGATTCCACGGCCACATAGTTTAACTTCCGCACACAATGGTGCAGTAGCTTCACAAGTGGCACCCGTTGTATTGGCCCGCTCGGCATCGTATCTTACTAAAGGCGCTAATTCCATGTTAGCATCCAGTAAAGAGGATGGCAATAGTCTAGAAAAAGACTTAGGTCTTGGAACTTCAGGTGAAGAGTCAAGTGAATCAAGCCTGAGTAAGGGAGTTACAACACGGCGCGGAGGTTCAGATATTGTTACTAGTGCTGTAGGACGTCACGGACTTCCTATTCGAGAAGTGTACAGTAATAACGGTTACATTAGCGATGACATGGAAGCTGAAGAACGGCGAGCACAGGAACGTCGTGTTGATAGATATGGTGAGTGGGAAGATCCACGTCAAAGTTATAATGTGCAACGTTCATCTGCCGATTATTCGCCTGCTCAACAAGGCTCTTCTCGTGCACTTGACCAAGAACAGCCCCGCCACTCCAGCTCTCGAGAGAGGAGTGCGCACCAAAATGGCTCGGTAGTTCAATATGGTCTACGTACATCTTCAGAACCCAGGGGACGATACCGTGATCGAAAATAACAGTGTCGCGCTTAGGTGACTGTGTGCCATGGCCAAGTGTACAGTGTACATAGTTTAGTGTGAATGGATAGGCCCAGCACAGCTAGTCACTGGGCAGAGCCTTCCCTTTTCCTCTTCCCAGGGTACCATATAACCCCGTGGGTATGTGCCATTCCATCCACGTCATGACTGCCAGTATCCTCCAGTCCTCTTGTTTTCATCCTTTATTCCTCTTAGTGGATGTAATCATTTAGAAATTGTTATATGCAGGGGGAGTTGCTGAAAGGAGCTTGGCAGTGTTTTAGACCAATTTTTACTGCAATTTTTTTACAATTTTACAAACATTTGTTGATCTATCATTGTGTTTGGTTTGTTTTAATTTAAAAATAGACCACATCTAACAATTGTCTTTAATTTTAAAATAAAAACAAAATTGAGGATGATGGACTGAACATTTGTGTTGGCAGTGTCAGTACACAAGGAAAAAATTAATGAAATGCCAAAAAAGTTCGTCTTGGGGATTAAAAAAAAATTCTTCAGACTAAAAAATGTGAATGTTGTGTGAACGTTTTGATAAATGTGTGTAGTGTAGTGCCTGAAAGTTGGTTAAGTATTGTGATTGGATATTTGTTTAATTATGTAAATGAGTTCCTCATTGATATCCTCACTGAAGATTATCTACTTAATTATACATTTCCATTTTTATTTCATTATCTTCAAAGTATTTTTCAAAGAGGATTTGGGCACTGGCAAGCTCCAGCTGGCTAAGGCTCGAAACCATCCCAAGTTTTTAGTGCATTATAAAGTAAACTGTATCAGTTACCACGCATGTGGCCGATTACATTACTGTGCTGTCAAAATTACTGTTCTATAGACAGAATTCCTCTTAAGAACGATCGTTTTTTCACTTTTGCAAGTTTTTTTAACTGGAGCAAATGTAATTTAAATATTTTGATACTCTTATTTTATCAATGTTTTGTTTTTAGCTTTAAGATCATCAATAATGAATAGACTTGTTTTGATACTGTAAAATTATGAAATATGGTTCAGTTGTGTCAATGAACAGCCAAGTTGCACAGTTCATCTCTGTGCTTCCATGTTGTGCAGCGAGGCTGGTATGGACACAACTGTTGCCCAGGCATGATTGCTGCTTCATAGTGGCGAACATGCAAGTACAAAGTACTGATCACGGTAATAGAAATTCAGTGAAATTATGAAATTCTTATGCAATATTAAATATTGACTATATTGCTTTAAATATTAAATGGCAATATGGCAGAATTAATTTTTTGCTATTAAAAATGTACAGGATGTAATCTTTTGTTCATCTAAATATTGGTTTACTCAAACATATGTGAAAAGAGCACAAAATTTAATTTTTAAAACAATTTTTTTAATACTGTGATAATGTTTTCAAGTTTCGCTAGGTTTGTATTTATTTCCATCTGAAACTCTTCAGATATTACACCAAAATTTTGTAAAATGTTAAAATTAAATGAACGGTATCCTCACCAAATTCAGTATTACTGTATTAAACTTTTCTACATTTTTCATGTAGTATTAATATCGCTAATAAAATAAAATGTCGAAGAATTGCTGGAATCTCGTAACCCCATTTTCAAGTTTGTCCTGTAGTGGTTATCGCCATGATCATGTATATTTCCTATTTCACTTGCTCGATTCACCGTGGCAAAGGAATTGAGCAGCTAAAAATCGATCTTGTGTACATAGATCATGAGGCGTCTAGTATCGTCATTAATGAGACAAAAAAAATTATCAAAAGAAGGCACCAAGCCGGGGATACTGTGTAGCACCATCAAATGTGCGGGATATTAAAAAGGCGCTAAATATCGTTAAGGATGCCATTACGAGAACAAAAGCGCATAAGGCAAACGATATCAAAGGTATCAGATTCACCTAGGATTCTATCGAGGGACAAGTGACCGCGAGGGACGGTCAGGAAGCACATCCTGGAAGCCAGGACATTCAACAAGGATATGCACGACTGTAAGGAACAATGCTGTTTAGACAATAAGGCGCAGGGAGGCACTCCATTAAGTGTCCGTGAGTTAAGCGTGTATGCCCAATACATGACCTTGCTAGAGCCGTTTCTCACCGCCGGTTACGGTGGTAGGAGGAAGGCCATGGGGACACGCTACCCTTAACAGCACAGTTTACCAGTAACAGAAGACCAACGACCCTACCAACGGGCAAGGATGGAGGAATTAAGAACTGAGTGGGAGTCGGAATACGGAATACCTTTATGGGAGATGGAACAGCTGCCGATAGCTTCCTTACCTTATTTGTTAAACATATAGTTCAGGGATTTATTGAACAATCGACTACAGAAGGTGATTCGGTGCTTTTAAAATGTTAAGCTAACCTACATACGTAAATACATAGATACACAGATTTACGTATCCCCATTAAGTGTTCCATCCCCTACATAGTGTTCAATGTGTCTTTTACATAGTGCCATTAATGTGCATTTACAAAGTGTCATTAATGTGCCATAAAAAGTATCACCGTGGATACTAAAAGAGGCAGTGCAGGCCCTCAGCGTGCCTCTGGCAAGGATCTTTAATGAATCACTTGTCGGGAGAATTGCCCAGTTGCTGGAAGAGGGTAAATGTACCAATTTTCAAGAAAGGCAGTAGGGAGGAGGCACTTAACTAAAGATCTGTATCATTGACAAGCATCCCCTGTGAAATACTTGAAAGAATATTTAGTCTACGACCGGTTGCACACCTGGAGAACGTTAGGTTTGTGAACAAACATCAACATGGGTTCTGGAAAGGGAAATCGTGCCTAACAAACCTTCTGGAATTCTATGATAAAATAACGAGGATAAGACAGGACAGAGAAGGTTGGGCAGACTGCATATTTCTGGACTGCCAAAAAGCCTTTGATACAGTACTGCACATGAGACTGCTGTTCAAACTCGAGAGGCAGGTGGGGGTGGGAGGAAAGGCCCCAGCATGGATAAGGAACTACCTAACAGGAAGGAGCCAAAGAGATACGGTAAGGTGCGAGAAGTCGGACTGGCTAACAGTAATGAGTGGAGTACCTCAAGGATCGGTGCTGAGACCAATGCTATTTCTAGTATATATTAACGACATGTATACAGGAGTAGAGTCCTACATGTCGATGTTCGCGGATGACGCAAAGTTGATGAGAAGAGTTGTGACGGATGAGGATTGCAGGATCCTCCAAGAGGACCTGAACAGGTTGCAGAGATGGTCAGAGAAATGGCTACTGGAGTTCAATACGAGCAAATGTAAAGTTATGGAAATGGGATGTATTTAACTAGCAGTAAAATAGGTACCTGGGTGTTAGTCAGCTGTCACGGGCTGCTTCCTGGGGGTGGAGGCCTGGTCGAGGACCGGGCCGCGGGGACACTAAAGCCCCGAAATCATCTTAAGACGATAGCCTAGCATTTTAAAAGCTCTACAATCACCTTCTGTGGTTGATTGTTCGATAAACCCCTGAACTATATGTTTAACAAATCTCTAACCCTGTCCATGGAGGACAGAAGAAAATGTATATATGCTGGTTAGCATTTTTAATGTGTGGCCACGTCTGTGGTAGAAAATAATAATAAAAACTGCTTCTGAGTTAGAGTTATAACAAGTTTTAGATATAGAGAATTTGAAGCCATGATTGGTGGCCCAGGACGACACGGCATCAATAGCAAGTTGAAGTAAGTAATTATCAAAAGAAGGCACCAAACCGGGAAGGCTATGTAGCACCATCAAATACGCAAAATAATCAGAGGGCGCTAAATATCACCAAGGATGCCAATACGAGAACAAAAACGCATAAGGCGAACGATATCAAAAGTATCCGAGTCACCAAGAATTCTATCGAGGGACAGGTGACCGCGAGGGGCGGTCGGAAAGCAAGACATACGCTCGTCCTGGAAGTCAGGACATTCAAGAAGGACATGCACGACCGTAAGAGGGACAATGCAACTAGGACAATAAGGAGCAGGGCGGCGCTCCATCAAGTGACCATGGGTTAAGCGAGTATGGCCAATACGCAACCTCGCCAGAGCTGTTTCCCACCGCCGGTTACGGTGGAAGGAGGACTGCCACGAGGAAACACAACATTTAAGAGTACGTAGCTTGTTACCAGTAACAGACAACCAAGAAGCCTGCCAACGGGTAAGGACTGAGGAATGGATAACCGGGTAAAAGTCGGAATACGGAATGCCCTTACGAGAGATGGGACAAGAGCGGACAGCTTCCTTGGCGGCAGCATCCGCACGCTCATTTAAAGACACACCAATATGGCTGGGAACCCAACAAAACTCAACCGACTTAAATTTACTATGAACGAGAAACAGCCAATGCTGGACCTCGACAACCACTGGATGAACTGGATTAAAGGACCCGAGAGCCATGAGGGCACTACGAGAGTCAACAACAACTACAAAGGAAGACTGACAACGAGAAAGTAGGAGACGAAGAGCATAGAGAATAGCATAAAGTTCCGCTGTAAAGATGCTAGTCTCCGGAGGCAAGCGACACATATAAGTGCGATCAGGAAAAACAACAGAGTAGCCAACACCGTCCGCTGACTTAGACCCATCGGTGAAGACAGAAACGGAGCGGGAGTGAGAAGAAAAGTGCTCGAGGAAAAGGCGTTTGAGAACTGTAGGAGGGGTAAAAGCTTTAGTGATGCGAGTCAAGGATGTACAAAACCGCGGAAGAGGGACCCTCCACGGGGGCAAAGAAGGAACAACACGAGGAGAAACATCAGAAATACGAACGGAAAGAGAATCCTGCAGGCGAGATAACCGGACAGAAAGAGGGAGGTGGTGAAGAGGAACAGGAACCGCAGGAGGGGTAAAAGTTAAAGCACGACAGAGACGAGAGGAAGGATGTTGCAAGGACCGCGCAAGATACCGAAGACAGTAGCGATCACGGCGGTCCTGGAGAGACAGGAAGCCAGTGTCAACATACAAGCTAAGGACGGGAGTCGAACGAAAGGCACCAGAACTGAGGCGCAACCCAGTATGGTGCAAAGCATCAAGACGGCGAAGAGTAGAAGGAGAAGCAGACGAGTAAGCAGGGCAACCATAATCGAGCTTAGACAGGACGAGAGAGGAATGTAAAGCAAGGAGAGTGCGCCTATCTGCCCCCCAAGAAGTATGGGACAAGACCCGAAGGAGGGTAAGGGACTTAGAGCACTCAACACGGAGGTAAGAGATATGGGGAGACCAAGACAAACGAGTGTCAAGGAATAACCCCAAAAGCTTCGCGGAATCTTTGTATTCAAGGGGATGACCATAAAGTGACAAAGAGGGACGAAGAACAACCCGTTTCCGCGTAAAAGTCATGGCACAAGTCTTAGAAGTAGAGAACTTGAAGCCATGACCTGTGGCCCAAGACGACACGGCATCAATCGCAAGTTGAAGCCGGCGTTGAAGGAGAGGCGAATCATCACCCTGACAACAAAGGGTAAGATCATCGACATAGAGAGCGGAGAAGACACCAGAAGGAAGAGAGGAAAGAAGACCATTGAGGGACCAGAAAAAGAGTAGTGCTCAGAACACTACCCTGGGGCACACCTTCGTATTGCTGAAAAGGGGGAGAGAGAGCGGTACCAAGGCGCACCCGAAAGGAACGACGAGAGAGGAAGCTGCGGAGAAAGAGAGGGAGATGACCACGAAGGCCAAAAGAATGAAGTTGAGATAGGATATGATAACGCCAAGTGGTGTCGTAAGCCTTTTCTAGGTCAAAAAGGACGGCAACAACGGAGGTCTTCGCAGCAAAAGCAGTACGTATATAGACCTCCAAGTTCACCAGGACATCTGTCGTGCTGCGGCACTTGCGGAAACCAAATTGAGAAGGGGAGAGGAGGTGATGGTGTTCCAGGAACCACATCAGACGAACGTTAACCATACGTTCAAAGAGTTTGCAGACACAACTTGTGAGAGCAATAGGGCGAAAGTCCTTAGGGGAAGTACCCAGAGACCCTGGTTTGCGAACAGGGAGGACAACGGCATCGAGCCAGTCCTCAGGGACTGACGACGACTCCCAGATCCGATTATACAGACTCAGTAAATACTGAGACGTGCTCGGAGGGAGATGGCGAAGCATCTCATAATGAATACCATCGGAGCCCGCCGCCGTAGAACCGCAGAGGGCCAGGGCAGAACGAAGTTCAGAGAGAGAGAAGGGATCATTATAGGGAAGCTGAAGATGAGTGCAGAAATCTAAAGGACGAGACTCAAGGACAGGTTTACGAAGAAGGAAAGATTGGGGAAGATGAAGGCCAGAGCTAACAGAAGAAAAGTGGGAACCCAGTTCGGAAGCGACCTGCAACGGGTCCGCCACAAGAGTATCATGGAGGTGAAGGACCGGTGAAACATCGGGAACGAACTTACCCGCTATCTTGCGGATACGCTTCCAGATCTGGGCCAGAGGGGTTTCGGACGTAATTGTCGAGACATAAGAAGCCCAACATTCACGTTTAGCCGTACGGATGGCCCTACGGGCCACCGCACTCGCTTTCCGAAAGAAAAGAAAAGAATCGGTCGTCTGCCTACGGCGGTGCTTCTTCCAGGCTGCACGCTTACAGCGGACAGCCCGAGCACAGTCCGCATTCCACCAGGGAACGCACTTCCGTGGACCCCGAGAGGAAGAGCGAGGAATAGAGCGGAGGGCAGCGTCGAAGACAGTGTCATGAAAAAGGAGGAGAGCGCGAGAGAGGGGCAGAAGGGAGAGGTCAGAGAGAGTAGCACTGAGGGAAAACAGGGTCCAGTCCGCCTTAGCAAACTGCCATCTAGGGAAAGAGAGGGAAGGGCGAAAAGAGAAAAAGGAAACAAGGATGGGGAAATGATCACTTCCATGGAGGTCATCAAGAACCTGCCATGTGAAATCTAAGTAAAGAGAAGAAGAGCAGAGAGAAAGATCAAGACAAGAAAGGGTGCGAGTTCGAGAGTCCAAATGAGTGGGCTCACCAGAATTCAGAAGAGACAGGGAAGAAGAGAGGAGAAACGGCTCAAGGAGGCGACCCCGGGTATTCGTCAGAACGTCACCCCAAAGAGAATGACGACAATTGAAGTCACCCAGCAGGAGCACAGGCTCCGGCAAGGAGTCTAGGAGGTGTTTCAAATCAGGAAGAGAGAGCGGGACACTCGGGGGGAGATAAATGGAACAAACTGTGTACCATTTCCCCACAAAGATACGAGCAGCAGAACAATGGAGAGGCGAAGGAAAAAGTAAAGGAACAAAGGGAACATCAGCCCGAATCAAGAGAGCAGAAGAATTAGAAGCCCCAGCAATGGCTGGGGGGGGGGAGAGAAAGGAATAGCCACGAAAACGACCAGGACGAGCACCAAGCATCGGCTCCTGGAGACAGACACAAAGGGGCGAAAACCGCGAAACCAGAAGTTGGAGTTCGAGGAAATTGGCGTAATAACCTCGAACGTTCCATTGAAGAATGGACAACGACGAGAAGAGAAAGGACAAAAACAGAGAACAAGGAAGAAACAAAGGCGAAAGACCAACAGAGCACGTTAAAGAATATCAGGGTCGGGATCAGGGTCAGCAAAGTCAGGGTTAGGGGGCATGGGTAAACTGAGCAAAGACGGAGGGAAGGAAACGGGAGAACAGATCAGAGGTGGGCGGGCAGGGTCCGGAGGAGGAGGAGGAGGAGGAGGAGACAACGGAGAGGAGCAGTCAAGGACAGCAGCAGGAAGAGGGGGAGTAGAAAGAGAGGAGAGCACCCCAGCAAGAGCAGCAACCGAAAGGGAAGCAGGGGCCAAAGAAACCTCCATAGCAGGAACAGGGGGCGCAAGCACTGAAACGGGAGTGGAAGGAGCAACAGAGCCAGAAGGAGGAGCTGAGGAAGAAAGCGAAGCCTTCTTACCCGCCGGGGAAGAGGAAGGAGAGGAGCCAGGCTTACGCTTCTGACTTAAAGAGACCGGTGTCCCAGCAACTACGTACCGGGCAACGGATTCCAGTGTCTCAACAGGAGAAGCCGAACGAGAGCACACACGACGGCCGTTAGGAGAGCGATGGACATCCGCCCGCACCGACAGGCGGCGGGGAGAGCCGATAGATGGAGGAAGAGGATGGGAAGGAGGATCGGAGGGGGACGAGGAAGGAGACACAGAAGACACGACAGACCGGGTAGAAGGAAGGGGAACCCCAGACAGAGGACCAGGAGGAGGATCCTTCGGGAGAGAACCCAAAGGGACAGAGGAGGGGGCAGTGGGCGCATCAGGGTCCAAGGCCTGGAAACGGTTGTGAGTCTGAGGAAGGCGGGAAGGACGAGGAGAGGAAGAGCGCAACACGCGAGCATAAGAGATATTAGCATAAGGCGGGAGCCGGCGAACCTGGCGCCTCGCCTCAGGAAAAGATAAACGCTCCCGGTGCTTCAAGTTGAGGACGGCTGCCTCAAGCTTGTAATGGACACACGCACGGGAGAAGGTAGGATGGGCCTCACCGCAGTTGAGGCAACGAGCCTGGGGAGAAGCGCACTCCGACTTAGAGTGACCTTCGCCACCACACAAAGGACA
This sequence comes from Procambarus clarkii, assembly GCF_040958095.1. NCBI lineage: Eukaryota > Metazoa > Arthropoda > Malacostraca > Decapoda > Cambaridae > Procambarus > Procambarus clarkii. The sequence continues at coordinate 38,115,251 of NC_091165.1, read as the reverse complement.
GAGAGAGACAGTCCCGGAGCAGCGGAGGGCACCATGCCCAAACCTCCAGCACTTGTTGCAGAGCCGAGGAGAAGGAATGTACTCCTGGACAGAGCACCTGGCACCAGCAAGAATGACAGAGGGTGGAAGGGTCCTACCATCAAAGGTAATCTTCACAACCCGGAGGGGTTGACGGCGACTACCACGAGGGGGACGAGTAAACGTGTCCACCTGGAGAATAGAATGGCCCTGGGCAGCGAGGATATGTCGAATATCGTCGTGGCAGTCGCGTAGGTCCCGAACACCGGTCGCAACATGGGGCGGGAGCAAAATAGTGCCAACACTGGCATTCAACTGGACGTTCTTCGAGACCCGAACGGGGGTCTCGCCAAGGCAGGATAAGGCAGCCAAGCGGGAAGCAGCATCCTGAGAAGGAGCAGCAACGACACGCGTACCGAGACGAGTGGGGTTAAAAGTAATGGAGGCATCCACGGAATCAATGAGATGTCGATGAAGGGAGAAATCGTCAGGAGGCGCAGAATCAAGAGGGAGGAGATCAAAATATTTGGCCCACGAAGCGGGACCAAACAAGGCTTGATAGGTAGCAGAACTGGAAGGAATCGAGCGAGGGCGGCCGTGACGAGAACGGCGGTGAGAACCCCCAGAGAGAGAGGGGTTAAAAGGCGCAGTAGTAACAACGAGAGAAGGAGCCGCGCCAGGGGACGAGGTAGTCACCACTGGGGGCTTGGGGCTCGACCCAACCACAGAGGAGGGAGGGGAGCCAGGGGAAGGAGTCAGAGAGGCCAAAGGAGGAGCAAGGTCGGGGCCCAATGCAGCGGAGGCTACAGAGCCCGGTCTTCCAATACGGACCGACTCGGGGGCTTGGTCGCCCACCCCACGAGCCTGAGAAGGTAAACCAGAAGAAGCCGAAGCAGGGGTAATCATCTTGACGAAAGAAGAATTCACTCACGAATGTGCCCCCACACCCACCATGGAGCCACAATTAGAGGCAGGACACCCAACAAGAAGCTATCGCCGATCTTGTCGGGGCCTCCTAGGGGTGCGTCGTGAGTATACGCCCCACAAACGCCACCTTAAGAAACCGACAGTCCGTCGAGATCGGGTTCAGTGACGAAGTGGGGATTGACAATAAAAGGTTCCCCTCGCTCTCGACGTCGGGTACTGCAGTTCTACGGGTGCAAGAGTATGCCTCCTCAAGCACCCGGGCGTCAAAATAGAAGAAGTCCAAGGGAAGAACCAGAACGAGCAAAAGGTCGGCAGGAAACGGCAAGCAGATAGGAGAAGAGGGGGGAGAAAAACGAAACAGAAGGAAAAGGAAAAGATGCCCAGCAGAATTGGAGAGGACGGCAGCAGGAGCACAAGGCTAGAAAAGGACAGGACTGTCCCAAGGAGCATCACACTCCGGCAGCCGCCCACCAAGCCCCCACACGGCGACAACGAGCTGAGCGGGGAGGGGGTAGCAAGTTGAAGCCGCCGTTGAAGGAAAGGCCAGTCATCACCTTGACAGCAATGAGTAAGATCGTCGACATAGAGAGCTGAGAAAATGCCAGAAGGAAGGGAGAAAAGAAAACCATTGAGGACTACCAGGAAAAAAAATAGTGCTCAGAACACCTAGGGGTATACCTTCGTATTGCTGAAAAAGAGACAGGGGGGGGGGGGGGGGTACCAAGTCTCATTCTAAAGAAGCGACTAGAGACGAAGCTTTGTAGGAAGAGAGAGATTACCACGAAGGCCAAAAGAACGGAGTTGGGACATAATATGGTATCTCCAGGTGGTGTCATATGCCTTTTCCGGGTTAAAAAAAAAAAGAGAGCAACAACGGAGGTCTTGGCAGCACAGGCAGTACGAATATAAACCTCCAAGTTCACGAGGACATCAGTCGTGCTGCGACACTTGCGAAAGCCAAATTGAGAAGGGAAGAGATAACATTCCACTAACCAGATAACATTCCACTAACCACATCAGACGGACATTGACTATACGTTTAAAAAAAATTGCAGACGCAACTTGTGAGGGCAGTGGAGCGGAAGTCTTTGGCGATGACCTTAGAGAACCAGGTTTCCGAATAGGAAGAGCAACCGTCTCAAGCCAGTCTTCATGCAGGGACTAACGATGAGTCTCAGATATGGTTATAAATATTCAGTAAATACTTTACTCAAACGTGGAAAGAGGAAGATGGCAAAGCATCTCATAATGAATGTCATCTGAGACTTTTTTTTTGGGGGGAGGGGGAGTAAAGAGGAAGGAGAGGCATAGGTGAAGGGAAGTATAGAAGTGGGAAATACAGTGAGAGGTATGAAAGCAGGCGGGCTGTCCGCCTTGCTGACACGATGTGTGGGTGTTGGCAGCTAAGCTAAGCTGGCTCCCTCTTGTCAGGGAGCTGTGAGTGTGTGAGAGGTTCTTCACGTGTTTCACCATATATGGATGTCCATAGATGAATACTGTGTAGCATTCATATATACACACTCCGATACTTCCACACACGTTATTCTGTTTAAGGCTCTTTATTTTATTATTATTATTTATCGAGTTGCCATACATATTATTTATCGAGTTGTTCATACATACACATATATGAACTGTTCATATATATACATATATAACTCATCTGGGGATTATATACTATGGGGCGGGGTTTTCGTCCAGAGAATCGAGGCTCTTGGGCCACCAGCTGTGGGAGCGGGGCGTCTCATCTTGGAGTAATCTTTCAAACATTGGGTCCTCTAACATTTCGATGGTGTTCCATACCCTGATGGCTTGGTGCTGCAGTCTGATGTTTAGTGGCTGTATGTTCAGGAGCTCGTGGAGCTCCTGGATTGTCTGATCATATGGTGGATGGTGTTTTGCTGCTCTCCTTAGCGCCTTATTTTGTACTGCTTGCAGTTTCTGCATGTTAGTTTTCTTTATGGTGTGTAGTGGTACTGGGGGATATTCTAGATGCGGCCGAACTAGAGCCTTATATAGGTGGATCTGAATGTTAGTACTGAGGCTTCGGAATCTTCTCAGTTTTCCTAATGCTGCTTTGGCTTTGTTTAGTCGGTCCCTTACATGAATTTGTATCCCTGTTCTATTTATCATAAGTCCCAGTATTCTGCCTACCTCCGCATATTGGATCGGCTGGTTATCAAGGATGATGGGGTCCGGATTTCTTTTCGCAATGTGTATTATTTGGAACTTTTGTTTGTTGGTGCTAATTTTCCATTGCTTCTCAAAGTTGTTTATGAGTTCAATTGCTGCCTTGGTCTTGTCGGCTAGTAGCGGCTTTGATGGGCCCGGTTGGCATATTATTTGGGTAACATCATCAGCGTATGTGATGTATTCTCCATGTTGGGGTTGGGGTAGGTCAGCTGTATATATGTTGAATAGAGTGGGGGAGAGGCAGCTTCCTTGTGGTACTCCACTTTTCAGTTCTATTACGTCACCCAAGTAGCTGCCGATATTAAGCCTAGCAGTTCTATTGTCTATAAAGCTGCAGAGAGTAGCAGTAAATCTCTCAGGAAGCCCTAGTTCAGATATGTTATATTTTAGGCCTGTGTGCCACACTTTGTCGAAGGCTTTCGAGACGTCCCTAAGCACTATATTACACTGATCTTTTTTTCGATCTGAGACCGCTGCCGTAGACCCGCAGAGGGCCAGGAGAGAAGAAGGCAACAATGAGGGGCAGTCAAGGGAGGGTGGGTGACCGACAGAAACAGCAGTGCGCACTGCATCAGGGACAGTACCAGAGGCAGAATCTAGGGCTATGGAAACTGACATAGTTAGATCAGCCGACTCCGCTACAGAGACTGGAGGAGAGGCAGACACCAAGATGGAAGAGGAAATTGGGTAGGGACTGAAGCCTTCTTACATGCTGGAGAAAAAGAGGGAGAGGAACCAGGTTTCCATTTCTGAGACAAGAATGCCATGTAGCATTAGCAATGTACTGTGCAACAGCCTCAAGCGGAGAGATTAAACAAGAATGGACAACACGAAGATGACTGTGATGGCCTAGATGGACAGTTGTGTGGAGGGCCAGGGACGAGGACGTTCCTGGCCCCTGGATAGAGAGGATGTGAATAAGAAGAAAGATGGAGTTGAAAAGTGGAGGAGGGCACAGAGGAAAGCAGAGGAGGAAGTAGAGAAGTGGCATTAATCTGGTGGGAAGGTTAATAATACCAGTCGGTGATCCATGAGGAACAATTGTAGCCAGAGATAGGAGAGGAGTGGAAGAAGTTGAGCTGGTAGAAGCGTTAGGGTTTAAGGATTGGAAACGGTTGCGGAACTGAGGACGGGGAGAAGGGTGGGGAAAGAATAGTGATGCAACACACGAACACAAGTAATGTTAAGAGAAAGAATCAAGATGGCGGACCTAGCATTGAGCCTCGGGGAAAGATATATGATCGTGATGCTTCAAAGCGAGGATGGCCTATTCGGACTTATAATCCATGCACGTGGGAAAAGGCAGAGTGGGCCTCACCCCAGTTGATGCAGCGAGCTTGAAAAGAAGAGAAGTCAGCATAAGAATACCCAACATCACCACACAAGAGACATCTCACTGGAGTGCACCTTGAAGAGGCACGACCAAATTCAAACACCTTGCAGAAGCATGGAGATGGTTTGTACTCCTAAACGGAGCCTCTGGCACCACAACCTGTCCTCTTTAAAATGACGTCGCTTTTGGCCGTTTGCCCGTATGGCCGAAAGTGGACGTAATTTGAAAATGAAAAAATAAAATGAAAATAAATTTGGGATTTTTGTTTTCAACAACAGTAAGAGTCCTCTGGTAAGTTAGGTGGGCAGGAAATTCTCAAAGTTTCAAATTTTTATGAAAAATGTTAATGGAAAGTTTCCTCTCCTAACCTTTCCGAGTAGGCTGGACGACTCAAACAGAAAACGGGACAGTACGTCACTTTTGTGAGTCGATTTAATTTCAAATTACGTCCACTTTTGGCCATAGCGCGCATACGAGCGAAAAGTGACGTTATTTTTAAAGACGGGTTGGGCACCAATGAGAATGACGGAAGACAGAAGGCTCCTACCATATAAAGTGATCTTAACAACTAGAGGAGGTTGACACCAATGACCACGTGGAAGACAGAGTGAACGTGCCAATCTGGAGTATAGAAAAGTCACGAGGATATATTTAATATCCTTATGGCAGTCTCTGAGGTCTGTATCTTCAGTTGTTATATGGTGTAGAAGAATGACTATGTCAATGCTGGCATTCAACAGGGTATTTTTGGTCACCAGAACTGGCGTCTCATAAGATAGACAAAATAGCTAGGTAGACAGCTGCCTCCTGAGAAGGGGCCACAACTACACATGTTTTATTTATATTTTATTTATTTATATTCAAGAAGGTACATTGGGGGCTAAGAGAGTACATAACAGTGAAGATTTTACATTCTTGTAAAGCCACTAGCATGCATAGCATTTTGGGCAGGTCCTTAATCTAACATAATTTTAAGTAGGTAATTTCCAGCAAAATTGATAAAAAATGTTTACAGGTCTGTTCCCGTCTGGGTGGAGTTAAATGTAACATGAGAATCTACAGTGTCAATAAGATGCTTATGGATGTGTATGCCCATTGTGGCAAAGATCAAAATACTTGGGCCACATAGCAGAGCCAAACACATCCCGGAACGAACAAATCCACAAGGGATGAGGGTTCGAAGTTCGAACCGAGCTCTTCAACAGAAAACAAGGAAACTAGTATGACGTCATACGTCACCGCGCCGCTGTCTGCGCAGCTCCCCCCTCCCCGGGAGGGGGACGGGGGAGCCCCAGACCTCCCACGCCGGCTATCCACCCATCAGTTCTGAGGCTGGATGTCAAAACACGCGAAAAACGCCGACCGGAGGGAGGGAGGGTTGCCGGGGAGCCTCCGGGTCTCACCCAGAAAATGGCGTTTCATTACATTGAACACTGGTTTTCTGGGGGGAGCTCCGTCGGCTCCCCGGAGCTAACTACCCACAGAGGAAGGTCTAAAGGGACAAAACCGGGAGGCGGACACCACGCACCCCCCAAGGAGGCGAGAAAACCGGCAGCAAACGCCAACCCAAGGCGCCACAGCCCCGAAAATCCCGGGAACAATACGAGAACCACGAGCAGCAAGGCCCCTGCACGAACACCAAAAATCCATGCCCGAAAGACTGCAAGGCCACGTCGCCCAGACGGCAGCGAGAGCAGCGAAGCCACGAACGCCACAGGCATGAGGGAAGAACACAGGCAGCGTAGCCGCAAGAACACGGCTGACCACCCGGGACACTATCACCCGCGAACCGGGAAGAACAGAACTGGATCAACGCAAAACGCGCTCCGGACCCAAACGCCGTGGCACGCAAACAACAGCGGAGGGCCGCCACTGAACACAAAAACGACACACCCCCGGCCCGACCAACAAAGCACCAACAAACCCTGGACCCCTCCAGAATGCAGCAGCCCCACCCCGCGCCAGAAAAGATGGAGACTGCTGCCATCAAACAACCAAAACGCTAAAACCGAAGGAGCAAGAAAACACAGCGACTCGACCCCCAGAGGCAAAGGCCCAAAGGAAAGAGCCGACGAAAAAACACACCGGAACCGAAGGGGCACTACCAACCGAGGAGAAGACAGAGCACGCTGACCACAGACCAGGATGGTGCAAGCGGCGCACGAACAGGCCGGAGGTGAAACGACGCACAAGACAGCTGACTAACGGTGCAGAAGCAACACCAAGACCGAAAGCAAGCTGAAGCGGCTCCGCCTGCGCCGCACGAAAAGAGGCGACAGTATGTGGCAAGACGACGGCCTCCAACCCCCCACTAGAAAACCAAGCCGAGAGGAAACCAAGCGAACAAGAGTATTAACCACCTAAGAAGGGACAGGAAAAGGAAGGACCGCCAAAATACCCCATACTGCCGCCAAGAGAAGCACGCAGGTGGGACACTTACCACGAAGCCACCCGACCACCAACCGGAGGCGAGACCGCGAGGCAGAACATAAGCAGCCCCGACAAGGCCCCCCCCCGAGCCCAGGAAAAGGCGGAGCCGCGAGAAGATCTCGGGCGCGACCACCGAAACCCAGGCGGCACAAGGAGATGGAACGTCTGCCGAACAGAAAAACTCCCCAAAGCATGCAAGCCCGCCAGGAGTTCAGAAACGACAGGTCCGACGCGAGACATCGCAAGACCCCCCCCCCCCCCCCCCCCAAAAAAAAAAAAAAAAAAAAACCGGCAGGGCAAGCTAGGAAAACCAAAGAAGGCGGAAGGGTCGCCGCCAGAACAGGACCCGAACCAAGGGGCACGAACAACTGCAATAGACCGAGACAAAGAAGCACATCACAGGACACAGGCTGACCAACGCCTAATAACACACGCAGAACATCCCTGCTGCAGAGGAGGCAGGAAGAAAGAGCAGAAGCACAAAAAAAAACCAGGAGAACAACCAGGGGTGGACAATCAGGCAGGGACAAAATCCCCACGCAATCCCCAGGCACAAAACGGCAGCAAAGTGCCACTCCACAACCGGACACAGGAACAAGGACACGCCACCGTGAAACACGGTACCAATGCACATGTGCAGCAGCCGCAACAGGCACCGCTGCAACATACAACATGTAAATAGCAACTCCCCTCTGCAAAGGCAGAGAACGGAGCAGGCCGACCCCAGACAGGGCCAACGGAGACAGGGCCAACGGAGACACGACAAAAGCCCTGCAGGTTCAGAAACCTGCACCAGGCGACCGACGGCGGAGAAAACCCCGCTCGATACCTGCTGGATGAAGTACTGGGAGCTCTTTTACACCTGAAGCCCGGCCCAAGGTCAGGCCAGACCGGCCAGAGGATGGCCCACCAGGCAGCTGCTAGGAGCAGTCCACCGGCCCACATACCCCCACAACCAGGACGGGCCGGAACTGCCATATGAAAACAGGCCAGTGCGCCCTGGAAGCCCACGGACGAACCAGCAAGAAGGCTTATGCTCGCAAGTAGGTCGTGTAACAAGCACAGACCACTGATGGTAATACAGTGTTCCCCAAAAGTGCCAACAGCACCACTGCACTCCACTGGTACTATCTCGCAAGTTCTACCAGATAGGCGGGACCCAAGAGCCAAAGCTCAAATCCTGCAAGCACAGCCAGGAGCCTTACCAGGTGAGTACAGAACCAACCCTACAACCCCCACACCTCACAACATTAAAAAGGGAGGGTCCCCTGAATGACTCCAGCATGGGTTGGACATGCACATGAGGGGGACAGGAAGGGGTGATAAAGGGACAGTCACTGGTGTGCGAACGGTCTCAGTCGTACAAAAATATACCTAAATAAAGACAGGTATATAAACACCGCCGCATCCAGCGCCCGGCCAAAAGACGCCAGCCGCAGAAACTCACCTGGCGAATGGTGGCACGAACTTGACACGACTCAACCGTGCCCAGAAGAACTTGGGAGCACCGCCAGGTGAAGACGCCAGAGCCGGATCCTGCCGGACCCGCAGGAGAACAGGGAGAGGCGAAGGAGGCGGTCCACACCCATGACAGGGAAAACCGCGGTGTCCTCCCCACAACTGGGAACCAGGACACCCCCGGCGCGAAGGGGCACATACCGCAGCCAGGGAGAAGAACGAGAGGCGAAGCACTGTAGCAAAAAAGGGCGCAAAACCCCAGCACTGAAACACCGCCCAGACCAAAACAAACTCCACGGCGCATGCGCATAACACGCTGGCCGAACCGCACACCCTCCCTGCGGGAAGGCGCCAGCCAGGACTACTGTACGAGAAAAGGAGCCAAAAGAGGAAGCAGGAACAAGAAAACCGGCCAAAGAAGCAAAGAGCCCAAAAAGGAACCCAACCAGGCGACAAGTAGCCCAACCGGGCGACAAGTAGCCCAACCGGGCGACAAGTAGCCCAACAGGGCGACAAGTAGCCCAACAGGGCGACAAGTAGCCCAACAGGGCGACAAGTACGAGGAGCCGACAGACGTTCCAATAATGCGGGAAGTAGCGAAAAACCTCCCCGTACCCTCGAGAACACAGAAGCCAACACTAGTCCCGAAGGCACACGAAGGCGCAGGCGCACCCGAGATCAGAAGTCACGCAGAACCCCATCGAACGGGGAAACATGACAAAAACACCGTCCCAAAAAGGGGGGGGGGAGGAAACATCCACCCACCACAGGACGGAACCAACCGACTCAAAGGCCAAGGAACCGAGCCCGGGGAGGGGCCGACGTCCAACAGCACGTACGGCGAGTGGGGAGGAAAGACCCCACTCCGCGTAACCACAAGCCCCGCCTAGAGGGGGATAAAAACCCCCACGGGGTCTAACGGGGCCAAGGCCCCCCCCCCCCAAGTCAGCCCCGGGAACCTACACGACAGGCCCCTGGGCCGAGCCGTTCCCCCAAAGCCCCGGCCGTACCAGAAAACCGGGGCAGCCGTGAAAACACTAAGGAAGGGAGCCCACTGGCAGACTCATACAACACGGCTGGAGGAACAAGCCCAAATGCCCCCGTCACTACCCCGGAAGGGGAATTCCCCGAGACTGCCCGAGTCTCAACACCACCAAAAACCCCGCCCCGAACCTACAGACGGTAAGGAACCGGATGCAGGCAGGAAGGGTGAACCAGGGGAAAGACAAGGGGGCGTGGATGGAACCGAAGCAACCAACACCCCCAAGTCCCAAAACGAACTACAACGGGGCAGCCCCAGGGCTCCCGGGGAGGAAACCACGAGAACGTTGCCACCACCAAGGCTCAAGTGCAACGCCCCTGCTGCCCGCACCTGCTTTGTTAGCACAACTGGGTAACCGAGCCACAACGAGCAACCAAACTCGCAGGACTCCGGGTCGAAGGTGTCACCGACCCCACAGGCAGCAGACGGAGGCAAAACAGAGTCACCCAGAGACAAAAGGTGAGAGCAACCCTCAAACTCGCTGGAAGCGAGGGGGGGGGGGACTCTGGGGTCACATCCATCGGACCCGCGCGCCCCCAGGGGTTTCCCAGGGTCCCGAGCGTTTACTTTAAGAGGACTCGCGCTCAGGTAATCCCAGGCAGGGTACTGCTAACCGGCACCCAAAGCTACCAAACAACTTTCTAAGAGCTGAACCCCCGGGACGTGTACACTCACGGGGACCTAGCAGGGGTACCACCAGAAAATACTCAGAACACAAGGGACACAAGGGGCAAAAACGAAGGCAGACCCCCCCACCAGGTAGATAAACAAAAAGAAAAAGAAAACCCCGCAAGAGGACAGCGTACCCAAGCGGAACAGAGCCGGCCGCTATGATTGGTAAAGACAAGCTGCACAGTACCCCGCGCCCCACCAGTGCAAACACTGCCCCTTACTCTAAGGCGAACAAGGGAGACAGAACACCCGAGCACACAAAGAGCGGCCGAAAACCAAGCAGTAAACGGCCAAGCAGGGAAAGGACCCAAGGAACTTGTGGAAGGTGGCCCCAAGGGCAGTACTTACAGGGCACCTAGGGAAGGGAACCCTAGGCGCATGCAGCCCGAGTACTGGAGAATCACTCCCGGCTCACGCACCACCTAGAAAACAGACACCACACTCTAGGTACAGTGCTGAAACAACCACTGGAGCCGGAGCACATAACCATTGCCTATAGCATCAGCCGAAGAACTGATGGGTGGATAGCCGGCGTGGGAGGTCTGGGGCTCCCCCTTCCCCCTCCCGGGGAGGGGGGAGCTGCGCAGACAGCGGCGCGGTGACGTATGACGTCATACTAGTTTCCTTGTTTTCTGTTGAAGAGTTCTATCCACTAGTTCGGCTTAGGTAGCAATTTTCACCAGAATAGGGGTTTGTTTTGGAATGCTTACCTTTCTGGATGCTTGACCCGGTCGATGGCAGACAGAATGCTTCCAACCACACGGGGGTTTCTATAGGCCATTGCTCCCCTTGCCTCTCTGAGGGGGCCAGGTTCTGGCTCGTGGTCCCCGGTAGGCCCTAGAACTCCATACACATGACTGATGCCAAAGTCTGACATTAGTATATCAGCCGGTAAAGCTCCGGGGAGCCGACGGGGCTCCTCCCAGAAAAGCACAACATTTATCATAAAATAGCATTAAGCAGGCAAGTGCCCTCCAGTTGAAGCTGAAGGGCACGACACAAACTTGTCTGTTAACCCAGGCACTGTGCACTGTTTACACGCGACAATTCTGTGCTGCATGAAAGCATTTCCAAGCTTTGTTTTCTAATATTGTTAAAATGTGTTCACTGATCATGGGAAAGCAAAAATAAATTCAATATCATACTTGGACTATAGTGACATGAAGAAATGTTGCGATGAGGTCACGTATAGCTTGGTGCTCGTGGAGCCATTGTCCCAGGCTGGTCAAGCAAGCCATTTAAGCAACAAGGATTGCAGCGAAGATTTATTTTTTAATTTATATTTGACTCATACATTTTTTTTATTTTTTTTTTTTTTGCACAGATCTTGTGCATTATGTAATAATGTGTACTGATCTGCTAGAGTACAGAGCATTGATACACACAAATATATGCATGCCACTAGTATATGCACCAGTATAGTTTATTTCACACACATCTTCACCAGTACTGTATAAGGGAAAATGTTAGTAGCACCTACATCTGTATCATCAAATGTAGGTATTTGTGGAACAAAGTCAGTACAGTACCATCATTCTACAGGAGTACACCCCCATCCTGCTAGAGGAACCACCACCACCTACACTACCACAGGCATGAATCTCAACTCCAACAAAACTACATTGGCTTGGAGATGAAGATGTTCTAATATGCACAGGGTAGGCATGAAAAGTTGAACTTGAGGTGTATCTTCCCTCAGTTTTCCCATGTGACATCACACAGCATTTCCCTGTGCCAGTTGAAAGGAGGGACCAAAGAGCCGAAGTTCAAGCCCCGCAAGCCCAATGAGGTGAGTACGGCGTCATTTAGCAGGGTTAGGTGCTGACACAGTAACCACTGCCTAGTAACAACACGAAATCCACTACGATTGTCCACAGCACAGCTATTAGTATCGAGATCCTGTTCACTAAATCCAGAAAATGAGTCTTCAGGAGCAGCACATGGCACAGCTGCTGTAATAATCCACTGTAGGAGTGGAGGAGTTGTTGGCCGGGGCAGCGGTGGTTGTGGAGTAGGCCTCGCCTTCGAAATGCTCACTGGTTCATCAGTTTCACTTGTATCTGATTTTTGTGTTAAATCCCTACCACAATCAGGATCATCGACATCACATTCAAGCAGTTCTTGGCGAACTTCCTCCTCTGTGAGTGATGCCGTGGTGCAAACTATATGGTGACACTCTTACCCAAAGGTTAGTGCATCACACATGATTGCTGAATACAAACTGGAGCCTACCTGCTAACATGAGGAAGCCCACAATTTTGTTCAAGATGGTGGCTGTTTGCTGGAGGCCTGAAGCATCGCATGGATGCCCCGTTTATTGTGAGCAAGTTTCAAATCTTATGCTAGACCTAAAGAGTACCCTAGTTGTGGTGCGCAGTTGAAGGGTTAAGCCGAAGAATGGTTGGGTGGGGTGGGGGTAGGGACTGTACAGTTCTTCTGATAATCTAGCCTCCAAGGTATATCATGCAGAAATAAAGTAACCTAAAAAGAAAATTAGCAAAGCCTTGTGAACCCTTGTCAATTGGGATGCCTTATAAGTAGTGCACAGAATGCCAATGTTGTATTAATTTAGTTTTTAAGGAAAATAAAACGATGGTCTTTCCTCTTTTTTTTATTTGTTTTTTATTATTTTGGAATGCCTCTGTGAACTCTCTTAAATATTGGAAGATTAATTAATCAATATATCCAGTGTTCAACTGCTTGGAATCAGCGATAATATAACTTTCCAAATTAATCATTGTGGGAAAATTCTAAAACAAAGTGTACAATAAATTGCCAACAACAATGAACTGTAAAAATAGAACAAACATACGGACAAATCTTTAGAAATCACAAAAGAAATTCATCAAAGGATAAGATCAAAATAAAAATAGGTTTCAACATCAAACTTTCTTTGTGCACCATTTGTAGTTTTCAGACACGGAAATATTTTAACCAACAAAAGATATTAATGCACGTTAATATGGCACATGAAGTAGTGGCTTAGCTCAGGCGGAGGTCTGACACTGACTGCTCCAGTGACTGCAAAAAAAAAAAGAGAACAAACAATTTAGTACAATTAGGGAAGACTTAATTAATGTGTGATAACCATAGTTCCTCACCTATGACTTAAAACAATACCGTGGTGTGTGATGTCTTTAATGTTCTCCTTAAGCTAAATACAGTATTTTACTGTATATCCTTAAACTATCAGTAAACTGTAAGTGACAAAAATTAGTCTGGCAAGTGGGAAACCTCTTAAGATTATACTTAAATGTGGCATAAATGTACTAAATTTTAACTACACAAGTAAACCTGGATGGGTATCTAGTGACCAAGATAATGACATTTAACAGCAAGTGTTATCAAGATAAACATACAGCAAAGAAACATTGTTTATAGTAAAAGCTTGTCGTTGTTTAGCGATGTTCTTCACATCCGTGTTGATAACCCCCTGCCCAGCTTCACAGGTGTCTCAAGAACACTCCTCTCTGTATGAATGACTTGGTGCATGTGATGATGACATACATACTGTAGGTGTATTCTAGCTGTATGTAGTATGAACTTATGTTTGAATATACAGTATGGAAGTTGAAAATACTGGATACAAATGTAATAAGTTATTATTGATCCATTTCACTTTAGATGGAAAAGCAGGTACTAGTAATGTACAGTAGACAATTTTCTTTTTAACAAAACCTTGAGCCTAATAAAAGTAGAAAATGACGTACAGAAATTATAATGTTGTAAAAGAAATCACCAAAAATATAAAACAAAGCAAATTATACTTCACACTTAAATGAAAGAATATGTATACAAATGTATATGCTTGACTTCAATACTTTTATTATTGAATAAATAATTCTGCATTCCAAAATTTCTTATTTTGGTAAAATTCCACGTTTTATCGTTCTTGTTAACTTGCATTTTTAATTTAGCACTAAAAACCAGTGTTGAATGTAATGAAATGACTCTTTTTCTGGTAGAGCCCCAGTGGCTTCCTGAAGTTACCTCACTGAGCCGCCTCCTCACTACTGCCTCACATCAAAAATTTCACATCAGAAACTGAGTGTCCAAATGAGCCACAGAGACATTAGAAATAATTTTTTCAGTGTCAGAGTAGTTGACAAATGGAATGTATTAGGAAGTGATGTGGTGGAGGCTGACTCCATACACGGTTTCAAGTGTAGATATGATACAGCCCAATAGGTTTAGGAACCTGTACTTCAGTTGATTGACAGTTGAGAGGCAGGACCAAAGAGCCAAAGCTCAACCCCAGCAAGCATAACTAGGTAAGTACATCAGTCACAGGAGTTCTGTTTGCCCTACTGGAGACCAGAGCCAGAATCTGGCGACCCCCTCAGAGAGCCACAAGGAGCACTTCAAGAGTTCTGTGGTGGCTGCCCATGTAACAAGGGCAAGCACCCTGTGAGACCCTTATATGAAAACTCCAACTGCCTCTATCCACAATCTCTTAGATGAATGAAAGACCTTTGCATTGCTGCTAGCGAGGCACCTTCCTTAGGAAGCTGGCCTCTCTGAGAAAGCCACCAATTCCACCAAGGAAGGCAACCCTGGCTGAGCAGAAGCAACACCAGTGAAAACCTAGAAATGATCACTCTATGCAGAAGCAGTTTTAGGTGAACAGTTCATCAGTCCACAAAAGAAGTAAGGTATAAACATGCATCATGAAGCAAATACTAAATTACAGAACAAATACACATGCAAACGACCCCCCATAGGACAAAAAACAGTGTCCAGGACAGTCAATACTTATTTCAAAAACTGGGATTAAATGAATGCTAACCTCGAAGCCTGTGTGTGTGGCACGCCAGGCTAAATGACTGATGTGTCAAGGCAAGGGAATCGAGAAGGAATGGGCACAGTTCTTTGGTGATGCACAGGTAACCTAGTGAGTGAAGTGCTTCACAACCAGGCGTGTTCATTTCAGGAGTTCGTCTCATTTTCTATGCTTTGTATACTTTGTTGATTGTATATTTTGGCTTGCCCACCTTTCTGGTGATCTTTTCTTGAGGTTAGAGTGTTCTAGTATACACCTGCACCTTGTGACTTTGTAGAGGGAGACAGGTTTTGGCCTCTGGTCCCGATAAGCTTACAATGCCTTGCACGGATCTGGGGCCAGATTCACGAAGCAGTTATGCAATACTTACGAACGTGTACATCTTTCCTCAATCTTTGACGGCTTTGGTTACATTTATTAAAGAATTTACAATCGTGAAAACTTCCCAATCAACTGTTGTTATTGTTATAAACAGCCTCCTGGTGCTTCGGAGCTCATTAACTGTTTAATAATTGTAAACAAAGCTGCCAAAGATTGAGGAAAGATGTACAGGTTCGTAAGTGTTTGGGTAACTGCTTCGTGAATTGATTGAACTGGGTGGAGCTATCTAGGTTGCTAGGTTCAGGAGCCACTATCGGAACTCTACCAGAGAATTTAACATAATACAATAGATGGAAATTTTTTTATTCCTAAGTCAATTCAAAGATATTTAATACAGTACTAGATAGGTAACTTTACCTGTCTTGTTGCCTATTCTATAAAAGTAAAGGCATAACAAATTGGTAATATTAATAAACATTGTTTCTGCCCAAATATTTGTGCAAACATTTTGATGATATTATTTGCATTATCAATCTACCCAGTTATTGGAGCACTATTATTATGCAATACTACAATTATTATTTCCTTTTATATATGACTGGCCAATCATTAGCAGACATTTACATGTGGAGGAAACCAAAACACCTCCAGCTGTTTATAGGCATTGCAACCCGTTCTCGCACGTGCTTACCGTCAATATTGGCTTATTTAATAAGTGCATATGTGACATACTAATTGATTGTGAATATTTTAGTTTACCTTGAAAAGCTTCATAGAAAACACCGACCTCACCTAACCTTCTTAGTATGTTAAGATAAGCATCTTATTGCTTCTTATTTACAAGTATTACTTAACCTATCAACGGTATAGGTTAAGTAATAATTGTAATTATTACTTAAATAATTGTAATCAATAATTGTAATCAACGGTATAGGTTAAGTAATAATTGTAATTAAGAAGCAATAAGATGCTTATCTTAACATACTAAGAAGGTTAGGTGAGGTCGGTGTTTTCTATGAAGCTTTTCAAGGTAAACTAAAATATTAACAATCAATTAATATGCCACATATGCACTTATTAAATAAGCCAATATTGAATATAAGCAAAGTGCGAGAACGGGTTGAGGCATTACAAGGTTGGTTAACCCTCAAACCGCTAGGGGCCCAAATGGAATTCACACCCACAGGCGCAACAAAAAAAAAAATACAAAATATTCTTTCGTCTTATAGAAGTGTTCATTTTTGTTCCCTGATCACGGAAAAAATAACAAAAAAATCGTAGGTGGCACATTTTAGCCACAATAGGGTAGGGAAGTGTGGCAAAAAAGGGGCGTTGGCAGGGCCTTCGCCAGACGAGGTCTACTCCGCCCGAGCTGTCAGACGGCAGTTGCCACAAATATATTATTACCTAATTATTTCAATGTCTCTGATTGATTTTTTCTTAGTTTTTTTGCAGTAATATTATTCCATACTGTGAATTATGGTATATTTATATTATAAAATGTGTGAACCATCGCTGTACTCAAAATTATGGTGTGCATATTAGTGATTCAATTATTATGTTCATAAAACAATAAACAAATAGTTTTGCTGTTGTTACACTATATACACAGGTTATATATAAGTATTTGCATGTTTTGTACACCATAACGAACTACTAAGTTGGTCTTGTGAGTCAAAAAGCAACGAGGAGTGATCACCAAACACCAGCGAGCCACTCACTGCCACTCCCTCCCTCAACACCACCTCACTCGCCCTCATTCACCTCCCACAATACTCTTTCTGTATTTATTCACTATACACAGACGTTATATATACGTATTTACATGTTTTGTTCACCATAACTGTACATCTAAGCTTGTATGGTGAGTAAAGGCCATAAGACGTAGCTACTCACACAGTCAGCTGATCGGTGGCCGCCCTCAAGGCCAGACGCACTAATATTTGTCCTCCAACAATATTATTTGTGGTGTTATTACGCTATATACACACATTATATATAAGTATCTACCTGTTTTACTCACCACACCTGAACAAATAAGCTGGTATGGTGCCCAAAGATCATAGTGGCCATCAGTAAACAACATGCCAAGTCGTGCAGACGACGCTCCTCCCTCACCAAAATGGCAGCTCCCAACCTACTCCTCTCGCTGTTATCTCACAAATATCACCACAATCCTGCTATTATCAAAATCCTGGTCAGTTTTATCACAGTCAGGGGGATTCAGTAATACTATCACTGCTAAATAATAGCAGTATCATTTATATTATGGTATTTGTAGGCGATGCTGTGGGCACAAGCTGAACAGCGGTGCTGTGAGCTCGTGCTGCGTACACCAGCCTTGGTGGCTTGCTCAATACTGACGCTGTAACACCCAAGAATGTTGGCCTGGATATTTTTTCTAGGTGGCATCTGGCAACTATCGGTCGTGGCTGTACTATAGCTGCCCCTATCCCAGGTGGGGCGTTTAAATTATAGCGCTAGACACGAAATCATATACAGTATAAATGATGTGCGCAGTTTCGGTTTTGTCACTGATATCATTTATATATGATATGCGCGGTTTGAGGGTTAACTTGCTGCTCAGCAGAAAAAATATATTTATCATTATTATATAGAAATATACAGTATTATGCTATCCTTTTTCTTGTTATCTTATGACAGAGGATAATAGTGTATTGGGAAATAAGTTGAGAACATTTACATGTAAAACAAAAATTATATGTTAATAAATAGCATTACAAAATTGAAAATGTGTGAAAATATTCCTGATTTCCATTGTGGGTTGAGAATATATTGTACAGACTTCCACTAGGAAAGCATATATATACTAATTATAGTGAATATTAATGTCTACTTTACATACATGTACATACTTGTACTCATAACAACATACGAATATGTAATGAAGCTACAGAGGCAAACTGGCCTATGCTAAGCAGCTCCTATTTTCCATAACCAAACTCATTGGATATGTCTAATCTTCACGTGAAACAATCTAGTGACCCCACATCTAGTACGTGATTTGATTTTTTACACAAGTCAACTACCCTTATTGTGTACACACGATCCATTGTTTTTACTGTAAGCTTATCCAATTGGTGTACTGGTATATTATTTTGTGTTCTATTATCCACTGATATATTTAACATCCTATTAACATCCACTCTGTTATTACCTTCACGCATCTGTATACTGCAATCACGTCACCCTTTACCTCTGTTTTTTTATATGCAAATAAACCTTTCTTAATCTCTCTTTATTACAAAACATTAGAATAGTAAAATCTGCCGAAAGCATATTGACCCATACCTGGCAGCTCTTAACTTATATCCAACCACACTGCCACACTTGGGCTGGACGGTAGAGCGACGGTCTCGCTTCATGCAGGTCGGCGTTCAATTCCCAACTGTCCAAGTGCTTGGGTACCATTCATTCCCCCCGTCCCATCCCAAATCCTTATCCTGACCCCCCCTTCCAAGTGCTATATAGTGGTAATGGCTTGGTGCTTTCTCATGATAGTTCCCATCCCCTTCTTGTGTATTTGCTGTACCTATAGTTGAAACAATCATGCGACCTTACATGTAGTATAGCCCCCTGACAACGTGTTCTGTAAATCTATAACCATGTTTCCAAACCGGTATTTTATCAGGCCTTCCCTGAATGTAAACTTAGCTAATTAGAAAATAATGAATCTTACTGCGTTGGAAAAAATTTGTGAAACTTCTAATTACACCTTACAAGCCCAGTTAAACAATACTTAACCAATGTATTAGAGCAATAGAACAACAGTCTACTGTATTATTAAAACCCTCAGCCACCAACCTTAAAGTTCCATATAACCAGCTGTGAATCTGCTCCGCATGTTGAGATGGCAGTACAGCCGGATTTGTCGCCTGTGTGTATGGCGATGCCCGTGATGGTGTTCTGGTGAACAGTAGCCAGTGTTGTGTCCGACTGATCTGAGCGTGCGGTGCGGTCAAGAGACTGGAACTTCTTCATAGCACTGCAATCAAAATGTATTATGTCTTTAATCTCAAATTCAAGCAATGTAAAAATTATATTGATAAAATAATATTTACAGCTCAAAACAAATCTGATCCAAAGATTTTATAATTTATAATTAGAAATGAATCTAACCATATGAAGATTAATTTAAATTAGCATTTAGCCAGCCATCAAATCCAGAGAGAATTAAAGTTATAAATAGTTAATATTCTAATTAATCCAGCATTTAATTTTTATTGCTCAGATTTTTTAACTTTATACCAAGAAATCTATTTCTTCTTAATTAATAAAACTGTTGTCTCAGCTTAGCAACAAAAGACCAATACAAAATCTACACCAGGTGAAGTAATTCATTTCATGCAAAGATATAAAATGGAATCTTGAGTAGTACAAGTTATTCTTCTATTTAAAAATGTTCAACAGGGATTTATATTCATAAAGTGAAAATGTCACAAAGTGTTGGAACAAGTGTTTAATGTATTTAATAAGTTGGTTATGAAAATCAGATGCAAGATGGAGTACTCTACACCAGCTGTTGTCACACAAGAGCAGCCAAATTAATTTAAAGGACAGATGTTCCAAATTTACTACAGTCTCTTAGGGGCTGGGAAACAAAAAATATTGACTAAAAATAGAATATTTAAAAAAAAAAGTCCAGTAAAATTGGGTGTTATGTGGCATCATAGTCGTGAGAAGTAATCATAGTCGTGGATGCAACATCACAGTTGCATCGTTCTTATACACACTGCCCTACATGTCTAAGAGGAAGATGAAGGAACGGCCACCTCATGCCGTTCACCTCATCAGCACAAGTGATGCTGCCCCTCGCAGCATCCCACACCCATCCCATCCCTCCCCCTCCTCCTGCACACTGCTCCCTCACTACCACAATGGGGAGTAGACTAGATGAGGGCCTATCATACATAAGCAAGAAAGTTAATGAAATATATTAGTTTTTTACCACTAACACAAGCACTACTGCAATGCATGTTTAAATATACAGTAGTGACATTCATCTGAACACAAGTAAATATGCAATACAGATGATAAAAAAGACAATGGCAATCAATTCATACCCTGTGAAATGTTGTAAATATATATTATACTATTAGTTTTATGTACGTACAAAGTACATCTGTGAATGTATTTGTTTTCATAATTTTTCTTAACTTCATTTCAAAACATATTGACCTACAACTTTCACATTTTAGTATACGAATGCCCAGCATTATTAAAACATACACATAAATAAATAAATTAGAACTACCATATTCAGTGTCGATAACTTTACCTTGAATTATCTCAAAAAAAAAAAAAAAAAAAAAAAAAAAAAAAAAAAAAAAAAAAAAAAAAAAAACAGAATTTCAACTTTGAGTCAGCTTCAAAAAATCTAGTTTCTGACCAATTCTCACCATTTTTACATATACTAGTAGTGTGCACAACTGTCTGCTTTACATTCCCCATAGATTGGATTTGTTCATAAACCCTAAACGTTTGGAGTTATAATTATTTTTTTCAAAATTTGGCGCATATTTCAAATGCCATATTGACGATTTTTTTTTTTACAGTAAACTATACGGAAAACCTATACAGTACAGTATTCTAAATCTATGAAAATGAGGATCATATGCTTTTCTGAGAACATAATAATACCAAATGAACAATTGGTGATATTTTATATTTTTGAAGCTGACTTCAAATTCTGGATTTTTCGAGATTCAATTTTATAATTATTTTTGATTCTCTTGTTTTTCCATGTTACGTTGTTGATCATTTAGACAAAGTTTGAGCATTTGCCTAGTAGATTATGCACAAAAAATTTGAAACTGTTTGAGCAACTTTGAGAAAATCGTTTCCCGGCCCCTAAATGTTTATTGCACATATGAAGTATTGAAAATAATGCAACATCCTTTCCTTGTGGGCCCCTACCCACTCCCTAAGCTTAACTCTGGACCATTGAGAAATACTGAGCAATACTCTCTGAAGTGAGTATTGAGCAGTACAGGACAGCACAAGTGATTTGAAAAGTACAACCATTGTGATGAGATCCTGAGATTTGAAGGTTATTGTATTCCATCCTATCATTTTTCTGGCTGATGCTATACAGTAGCACAGTATTTGCTTGGTTATGCTCCCTTAACGTTAGGTTGTCAGACATCATTATTCCCAGATATTCTTTTGGCCCCTTTTGACACATTGTGTTAAATCCTGGGATTTGAACATTTTCATAATCCTATCATTTTCTTGGCTAAAGCTATATTTGCTTGGTTATGTTCACTAAATGTCAGGTTGTTACACATTGTAACTAGAGAAATATGAGCCTTGGAACAGGGAAGAAAGGAGAAAGAGTCAACTAAAAAGGTGTCCACAGATGCAGAACTGGGAGCACGCAGATAGCGCCGAAGAACCACCACTAGACACAACAAATGATGCACCCCCTCTCTCCCTTGCTGGACCACCAAGCATCAATCACCAAAGGACCCCTCCAGAAACCAGCTGGTTTTTTGGCCAGAATAAAAGAAGGTTGCAGACGAACAAACTGGCCACTTGGGCTGAAAGTCTCCAGAGAAGAGCATAAATCTCCCTAACTCTGCAGCTAGAGGTCAGAGCCTACAAAAACACAGCTTTGAGAAAAATATCCGACAGAAGGGGAAATTGTGAATGTGGAGAAGAAAGAAACGCCAAGACCTTGTCAAGAGACCAAGATGGCTCAGAGCAGCATGAGCTGACTGAAGGTGAAAAATCACACAAGACAACTTGTGGGACAGCAATGAAGTCATAGTGATGCCAAACACAAGCAACAGAGGCTCTGCTAATGCCAAACAATGAGAAGCAATAGCATTAGGCATAAGATGCTGATCTTATGAACATCCACGACAAGGAGGACCGCTTCAAGCAACAGTCTGTTGGACCAAGCTCTCAATAGTCAAGCCTGGGCCCCAGGCCGGGCTTATGGAGTAGAACTCTCAGAACCCCATCCAGGTACAAGAACAGGACAACCTGAATGGATACTGAAGGAAAATAATGAATAGGCACAAAGAAGCACCAGGCAACTTCATACCACCGCTGTGAAGATACGCAAGTTGGACACCAACAACCCAGCCATCTGCTTGCCACACAGATGGAGATAAACCTGCATCAGAAACACTAGACATGTAGAGCAGAGGAGAAATTCGAATGAGTGAGATACATTGCCAGGATGATCTACTGATAGAGGCAGAGCTGCAAAAAAATGCCCAGGTTTGGACAGAAGAGCCAAGAGAGCCAGAAACCAAGGCCGAGTCGACTGCCAAGGGCCCAGAGGGATCATCCTCCCCGAGTACAACTCTAGTCTGGACAACACTTGGAGAAAAAACTGAATGTGGAAAAAGAGGTATATGCACCCCCCAACTTGATCAGTCCAAGTGAAAGGTATCCACCTTGAGAGCCTCCCGATCAGGAAATAAGAACATAAGAACAAAGGTAACCGCAGAAGGCCTATTGGCCCATACTAGGCAGCTCCTATATATAACCACCCAAATCTCAAATGAAGCCATGTTAGAGGGAAGATGCCAGTTCCATGCCAAAACAAAGTTCACCTTGGGGGTGACCAAATGCCTTAATTACCCAGAAGAAGGACATGTGTTGATGGTCCACTGTGTGGAAATGGGGCGGAAGAGAGAGAACGTGTTCCCCAAGAACACTGGACATCCGCACATGAGCTGTACAGAAAACCAAACCCTGAGATTCCAGAAGCCAAGCTACACAAAACGTTCAGCTCCAAGGGGAAAGGGCTGAAGCAAACCTCCACAGTTCAGGAAATGAACAGCTGGGTAGATGTCAGAAAGGAACCAGAGAGCAGAGCCTGGAAGAAACTGAATCCTTAGTAGGACCTAACACACGGCCACAAATTCAGCACCATGCTGTTCGCCCGATAGAGCGGCCCCGGCCACTAACCCTGGAAGGCCTAGCAAGTGCTGGTCACGAAGCCTCACCCCAGAAGCAGCTGTCTGTAAACACATCAAGTGAATGGGGGAAGATGGCACCACAGGACTGAACCCTGAAAAGTCCAAAGAAGCAGCAGATGAAGCAAGAGCTGATTAAAGGCAGGTGAGGCTTGAACCCAATGGTCTTGGCAGCAGCAAAAGGACAGAACCAGAGGAACCAGTACAGCACCCAGAGCTACATCCTGTCCAGGGGGTTCAGACAGGGATTGCCAGGCAAAATTCAGGCTCTTGCACAACTACTTGATCTACCAACAAGTCGCCCAGGGTTGATCAACACCAGATGGTGAAGCTGCTACAGGTGGAGCAGAGCCACAGGGGGCAGTGACAGAGATGCTGACCCAGAGTCCCAACATGGCCCAGCCAAGTTCAAACCTGGAGCAGATCCAACTGGAACTTCCACCAGATTACCAGGAACCTGAACCTAGTATGATGGGGAAGAACCAGATCCCTGGGCCCCCATACTGACTGGAGACCCAAACCAGCCAGTCGTCGAGGTAAGCAAACATATGAACCTTCAAAAGATGGAGCCAGGTCACCACTACCTCATGCTAACCTGGTAAAAATGTGGGGAGCCAGATTCAAGCCAAAGGGCAGAACCTTGAAGTGGTAAGCTTGACGACCTGCGATGAAACCTAACCCGTCCCTGAAAGTTAGATCAACTGGGATGTGCCAATATGCATCTTTGAGGTCCAGACGACACCATCCAAGAATCCTCTAAGACCATGGCAAACTTAAGCAAAGGCAGTCATGCAAAAGGTCTGACAGTGAATGAAGCTGTTCAAATCTGACAGCTTGAGTATGTACGGTATTGGAGTTCCACAGAGTCCCACTTTGAAACCAGGAACAACCAGAACACCCACCGAATACATGAGGTCCTTTCAACTATGCCCAAGCCCAACCACACTGCAATGATCTGCTGTAGTTGTGGGGGAGGACTTCTGATCCATGAGCCCTGGCTCATGGAGAGAGGAGAGAGACTCATGGAGAGAGACTGACTAATTCCACCAAAAGCCAACGGAAGATGACCCAAAAGAGTAGTGGGACGGGAGTTGGGAAAATTAGCTCCCCCCCTCCCCATGGCAACGACAAAGGGGTGAACTATGAAAGAACAAACTTGAATGACAATCGGCGCCATCCTTCTGTGATGCACAATGGCACCGACAAGCAGAAGAGTTAACAGCAAAGGGAAAAGCAGTGGCTTGGGCATCTGGCTCCACCAAGGACCTACCCCAACCAACAGCAGGCAAGGGCCCAACCTTATTGGACCTATCTCAACAGTGGGCCACAACCAGGTCCTAGTGGTATGCCTGCAAAATGTAACAAAGAGAGTACCCCAGAAATGTCATCACTGCTGTTATAATGGAAGGGGACTCTCCTTCCAAGCACTAACACCTCTTCTTCTCCCCCTCCAAGGTGAAACCAAGGTGAGACTCCATCTGGGCCAACTGCTTTGTTGCTAGTTAGCTCCTAGAGTATTTTGTCTACTTCACCTCTAGACAATTCTATGTGTTTTATGTTGTTCTCTGAAATCTGCATTGTGTCTGGTTCTCTGAAAACCTCCTTTTGCACAAAGACACTTTAGAACTGTTTAGTGTTTCACACATTTTCCCTTCATCTTTGTGAATCTGTTTCCCACTCTCAACCTCTGAATTTTATCCTTTACCTACAATTTGCTTTTAATAAATTTATAAAATAGACTTGGTTCTGTCTTACATTTGTCCACTATCCTTTTCTCAAAGTTTTCTCCGTCTCTCTCCTCACTGACGTGCTATTATTTCTTGCTTGTCCGAATTACAGGTACAGTATGTTTGAATGTTAGGCCTCTTCCTATAATAAACCCATTTTTTGTGTTTAATTACCTAAGTGTAGTTACAGGATGAGAGCTACCCTCGTGGTATCCCGTCTTCCTAGAACTCTGTCGTGTAATGCTTTGAAACTACTGATGGTTTTGGCCTCCACCACCACCTCACTTAGCTTGTTCCAACCATCTACCACTCTGTTTGCAAAAAAAAAAAAAAAAAAAAAAAAAAAAAAAAAACTTTCTAATATTTTTTTGGCACCTTTGTTTCCATAGCTTGAATCTCTGTGCATGTTTACTCACCTATTTGTTCTCACCTATTTGTGCTTGTGGGGGTTGAGCTCTGGCTCTTTGGTCCCGCCTCTCAATTGTCACTCAACTGGTGTACAGGTTCCTGAGCCTATTGGGCTCTATCATACCTACACTTGAAACTGTGTATGGAGTCAGCCTCCACCACATCACTGCCTAATGCATTCCATTTGTCAACCACTTTGATACTAAAAAAGTTCTTTCTAATATCTCTGTGGCTCATTTGGGCACTCAGTTTCCACCTGTCCCCTAGTGCATGTGCCCCTTGTGTTAAATAGCCTGTCTTTATCTACCCTGTCAATTCCTCTGAGAATCTTGTACATGGTGATCATGTCCCCCCCCCCCTGACTCTTCTGTCTTCCAGCAACGTGGAAGTGTGTATTTGTGTCTGTGTGAACATGTGCATGCAAACCTTTCTGAATCATTAGGAACAAATTACTACAGTATAGCCAAAAGGAAGGAATTATCAGGGATAGAAAGCGCCAAACCATTACGGCTAGATAGCACTTGGAAGGGGTCAGGATAAGGATTTGGGATGGGACGGGGGAAAGAAATGGTGCCCAACCACTTGTGGACGGTCGGGGATTGAACGCCGATCTGCATGAAGCAAGACTGTCGCTCTACCGTCCACCCCAAGTGGTTGGGCCAGTATAGCCAAAAGTACATGAAAATTCATTGCCAGGTTTGTCCAACATGAAATTAGACTAAATTTGTAGAAAATTCAACCATTTCCATCAAAATCCTTAAATTTACTCTACTAGTTTTGGTTTGTCACTGGTGAGTGCAGATGGTCGATTAGTTAATATATATATTTCTTGTATTAATTGGTATAGTATTGTATTAACTTTAAGCTAATTACCAGAACAACATTCACACTACAGACTGCTGGAAATGGAAGTGGAAACACGTGTAAAGTGATGAATAAATTCGACAGAGTAAATATAATAACAGATCACCATGGTGGGTGGGTCACTGTGCCGGGTGACACACTACTGCAACAACTTTAACATTACCTTATTTTATTCAAGGAAATTGTCCTGAGGTAACAGCATTATTACAAAATTTAGTATAGTACAGCAGTTGAGATGGATATTCTCTAGTCAAGATGCTTCAAGAAGACAGGAGTAGAAATGCATCTTCTTAAAAGTGAAGATGCTTCAAGAAGACAGAGATGAAATGCATTTTCTCAAAAGTAAAGATGCTACGAGAAGACAGTAGTTGAAATGCATCTTCTCAAAAGTCAAGATGTTTCAAGAAGACAGTAGTTGAAAAGTTGAAATGCATCTTCTCAACAGTGAAGATGCTATGAGAAGACAGTAGTTGAAATGCATCTTCTCAAAAGTCAAGATACTTCAAGAAGAACATAAGGTTAAGGCTCCTTCTTGGGACCAGTACAGTACCAGCTTATAGAGAATATAGTTGATAAAACAGGCATCACTTTTATCAGGGAAGTTACTTTGGACTGGAAAAATAAGTCAGATGAAATCTAAGTATAAACAAGAATCAGGCAGATAAAATCTTGCAACATTGACAAACAGGTATGCAAAGAAAGCTTTAATTAATTCACCAATTATCAAGTCAAACAGTTAATTTGAATACCATTTCTAGCTACAATCAAATAAAAAATATAAATTCCATTCATTATAACAGTGTCTTGACAAAGTCACCTCATTTCTCATACTATAGGAACAAATGAAGTCAAACCACTGATTACAGCTTATAGAATACAACATTTAATCAAACAAATAACAATAACCACTGCCTCCCACATGAACAATCAGCCTCTAATGTGGCTTCTCGTCCACACAAGCTAATTTTTTTTGTGTTTAATTATACTGTACAAGTATAATTACCCAAGTGTGTTACAGGACATAACCTCAGATCATCATGTCCATACTCTTTGTCATTTATGAAAGAGAATGTCTAGACACTTGAGGCTAATCTCGCCCAATTTTTCAAGATGATACATGGGTGGTATGGGAGTTTCATAGACCAACTGGGGTCGGACTAGTGACCCGCTTAACCCTTCGACTGCGCACGTCAACCGGGGTCGTTTTACCTGTGGTGCATGTGTCAATCAGGGTTCAGTTTTAGGTCTAGCATAGGACTGATGTAGGATAACTCCTGAGAGAACATGAGGCTCACATCCACTTCCTCAGGTCGCTAGTAAACAGATGCACACAGACAGCATCACTTATTGATGGTGAAATAAATATCTGCAATGATTTATCAATGATAGTGTCATAGTAGTCCCTGACAGTGATAAAGATTATGTACAAGGTTCAGATATCAGTGAACCTGATGCTGGTTACAATGTTGCTAAGTGTGACAGCACACAGCCGGGGTTTGGCACCCTTATGCCTCCTGCAATGAGGACCTCAAGTTCCTTTACAAAATAAACACATGAAAAACGATTAATATTCCGGATTTAGTGACCAGGATTCTTATAATAATAGAAGTGTTTTGGCTAAAGATAAAGATGTGTGTGTAATATATTGGGCGACACTGTGCTGTCAGGTGTCATTGGCAACTGGAGAGCACTGTGGCTATGCTCTTCATGAATCAACGCTTACGAGGTTATCACACTCACCAGAAGTGCTTAGTGGTTCACAATGATGCATAAATGTGCAGTTATATATGTAACCTGTGAATACAGTGTGATAATAGCAAAAACTGTGTGTTTTATTGTTCTAATATTATATTGTGGTGCGCATCTTAGTTACACGAACATAGCTGTTTATATTGATGTTCTATACGTTCTGTCATCTGTCATATAAATAACTTTATTGACAGCTTAATGCATCATTCCACTTGATAAACACCATAATAAAAACAATAAAAAACCAGCATTGAATGTAATGAAATGCCATTTTCTGGGCGAGACCCGGTGGCTCCCCAGAGCTATCTAGGCTGATATGTATATCATTAGACTTTGGCATCAGTCAGTGTGAATGGAGTTCTAGGCATCAAGGGACCATGAGCCAGAAACTGGCCCCCTCAGAAAGGCACGAAGAGCAATGGCCCATAGAAATGCACATGGGATTAGGAGCATTCTATGTCTGCCATCGACCAGGCCAGGCACCCAGAAAGGTAACAGGGACGAAGGGAACCAGGTCAACCCAAAGCGCATCCTGGGCCACAGAGGCCACAGCACAAAGGCAACGGCCGAGAGCCACAACTGGGCACAAGAAGATGCACCCCCGGCCAACCAACCAAGAATCAACAATCCCAGGGACCCCTCCGGAAAACAGCCGTTCCAACCTCACCAGAAAAGAAGAAACGACTGCAAACGAATAAACCAATCACCAGAACCCAAAGGAGCAGAAACCACAGAGAAACAAACCTGAACTGAAGGGGCCAGAACAAAGAGGGGGAGAGAGAAAAAGAGCACCCTGTCCAAGACCAGGACGGCTCAGGCGGCGCAAGAGCAGGCCGGAGGTGAAACAATGCCTGAGACAGCTGGCAAAATGGTGCAGAAGGAACATCAAAACCGAAACCAAACCGTAATCGAGTGGCTCTGCCAGCGCCACACGAGACAAGGCGACAGCATGCGGCAAGATAACGGTCCTGAACCTCCACGAGAGAAGGACAAGACCATTTCAACAAAAAGCACAGTAGAACTACGAAGAGACAAAAATAAAAGGAAGGACCGCCAGGAACCCCATACCGGCACCGAGACGAAGCATGCTGGTGGGATACCATCGACTAAGCCACCTGATCATCAAACAGATGGTGATTGATTCGAGTCAAAAGTACCGGATGCGAAGACTCGAGAAGACCGAACCAGCCCCGTATCGGGACCTGACCGGGCATCGGAAAGAGGCGGAGTCGTGGGAAAAACCCCAGGACAACCCCTTGGTGCGGACACCAAGCAAGCAGCACCTGAAACCAAGGCCGTCAGGGAACCAGATGGAACGACCACCAGGACACCAGGAACCCGAACCTGGCAAGCCGGGAAAGAACCAACCCGGACGAGCAGACACACCCCGTCCGGGAGGAACCCATCCGGGACCCCCTAAAAGACCAACAAGTCTGATAACGGATGACAACGAGAAGAGGCCACTTGCAGAAACTGCCCAACTGCAGACCCCGCAAACAGCAAGGACAAAATGGCGATGAAAACCTAAGAGCCAGAGCCCAGGCAGAGGCCAACGAGGAAGCGAGCACCACGAGCCGACACGCGAGATGTGAAGCGAAAACAGTGATACTGCATCCCACAGGATTGGTGCAACAAGCTCCAGCAGGCCAGAATGACACACACCCCGCCGATTAACCCTTAAACCGCTAACTGTTAAATAGCTGATGTCCCCAGGGCGCTCAAGGAAAAAAAATTCTGAAAAATTATTTTTTCTTGTGATATTGTTAATTAGCCTTCAGGAAGCACAAAAATCCAAATAAAAATTCTCTAGCTCCTGTGGTTTAGCTGTAGTGGCCTGGAAGGGAAGGGAACTATCAGCAGAAGCGCCAAGCCATTACAACTATATAGCACTGGGAAGGGGTCAAGATTAAGATTTGGGATGGGATGGAGGGAAGGAATGGTGCCCAACCACTTGGACGGTTGTCGAGGAGAGGAGGAGAGGGAAGAGGGGGGAGTGTAGAGAGAGGGACGAGGGGGAGGGAAGAAGAGGAGGGAAGAGGGAGAGGGGAGGGGAAGAGAGACCCATACAGAGCCTGACACCCCCATTTAGTACTGCATACAATGTTGATACTTTCCATTGTGTTGGGATACACAAACTTCACATTTCATGTATTCCATCCATCTACCACAGTGCTTGCAAAAGAAAATATTCCTGTGAGTTTCTTTGTAATGTGTATTTAGTACTGTACATCCTGCTTGATGGGTTCTGGGGGTTCTTCTACTCCCGAAGCCTGGCCTGAGGCTAGGCTTGACTTGTGAGAGCTTGGTCCACCAGGCTGTTGCTTGGAGAGGCCCGCAGGCCCGCATATCCACCACAGCCCGGTTGGTCCGGCACTCCTTGGAGAAAATGATCGAATTTTCTCTTGAAGATGTCCACTGTGGGAAATTTTTACCCACCATATCTAATAATCATCTAAGAAATGTATAATTTCTATATCATATCTAAATCATATCAAAATCATATCTAAATCGTATCAAAATCATATTAGAATCATTAAAGATTCATTTTATAGTTTGATCCTGGATGACAATGGCACCATGAACACGTACGCAACAGGGGCCCTTTTGATGCCTACGTGACTTTGTACATGATCTTTCAAGGATCCAGAAGCTTCTAGAAGGACTTCTTAATTAAAAAACTATTGGAACATTGATTCAACATCCGGTAGGATTAAAAATCAAATCCTTAATAAGAAACAGTGGTACTTTCAAATACTACTTATAATCTTTATATCCTATATCTAATTATATTATAATCACATCTTATCTTAATCATAAGTCTAGACTGTAAAAATAATCAATCAATATTCATTGAAGGCTACCGTGCTCAGAGAGCATGGCAGGGCGATGGGGGGAGTGAAGCGCCCACCGACAAAGCCCGAGGCACTCCGCGTTTGTTTACAAATGAGTGAACAAGTGACTGATCCTTAGCGAACATTACCAGCTCAAGGACTCCTTATCTAAT
Source organism: Procambarus clarkii (assembly GCF_040958095.1). Lineage (NCBI taxonomy): Eukaryota > Metazoa > Arthropoda > Malacostraca > Decapoda > Cambaridae > Procambarus > Procambarus clarkii. The sequence goes on along the minus strand of NC_091165.1, from coordinate 38,084,373 downwards.
ATTTTTTATCGCCAGTGAATACTCTCTAGAACTGGGGGAGTACCTGGACAATATCTACAAGGAAAATCCTGGAACATTACATAAAATAAGAGTGTATAGTGGAGATCACGGTGACACGGTTTCCTCCACCTTCATTCTTTATCTTTATCAACTCATTCTTCTGCAACAGCAGGGACAATCACGTAGCAACGCTACCAGATCATCATACAGCAACGCTGTAGCAAAATATCGTGCCTAAACTCGACAAGAGAGTTAATCAGTCTGGCAAACTTGTCAGACAGGCACCCCGACTGGCAGAGAAGTATATTGAAGGTTATTTGGTGTATGATTGGCCAATTGTATGCTTGTGTAACTTTAATATCCTATAAATCTGTCTGTTGGTTAAAAAGCGAGGCTAAGCCTCACATTTCAGTAAGTTTATTAAAATTGTAGTGTAGCTGTGAATCTTATCCAAGCACTGAACCTCATGAGTGTCCATTGTGCCAGAAAAGAATTCAGCCTCAATAAGTAAAAACCTCACAAGTGTCCATAGTTTTGGAAAAGATTCAGTCAAGCTAACTGTATCATATAAATTGAATATGTCTGCATATATATTTGAATATATAAATTAAGTTATCAATTGCTTGCTTAGTTATTTTTAAGTTATCATATAAGTTCATTTAATTGAATATAATATCTAGTACTTAGTTAAGTGTTTAGACTACATTTAAGGTCATTTATTATACTTTTACAATTTAATTTGTTGTTTATAGTATAAGAATCTATTGGCTGTAAGTTATGGTGCTAGGTTAGACTATGTATGTTTAAATCCCTGATTTAAACAGAGCCAGTGTTCAGTCAGATAACTGAATTTATGAAATCTTATCCTTGTATAAAATACAAGCTGATGTGAGATCCCTGTCTACAGGTGGACTGGAACTTCTATCAACAAGTCATTCACCCCACCTGTCCCTTACAGCCCACAGTTTGTCATTAGGAAAAGAGGATCTAGGATTTACAACCCTAGCTAGAGATTTTAGTTGAATTAATTTGCAGACAGTAAATTTTTAATTTAGTTCAGTACAAGTCCCTGGTAGTCTCCTCTTATATCAATCCCAACAGGTTTTTCCCACATTAATGGTCCTTCGAACCTAGATAATAATGGTCTTTTGTACCTAGATATTTATGATCATTCGTTTACCGAATATTTCAATGCCAAATACATAAGAAACTTCTTGATTTTGCATTGGAATAATTCTTACATATTCTAGCCTAACCTAGCTATCAGCCAATATTTATCATAGCTATATATCTAAGTAAACATATTGTTTGCAGTGGCTTAAGCCACCATATCCATTAACTAGTAAGCATTCATAGTATTCATAGCATACTGATATTGTTTTGTGTTAAGAAACAACAGTACTTAAGTATATCAGTGTCACAGACACAACTGCATCTTAATCATAAATTACAAATTATCTACCTCATTGTGGTAACATTACATATATATTTAAGTGTAATATCTAGCATTATCTCTAATCTACTGATTTTCAGAGCTGCTCATTACATAATATTCTTTAAAAAAGTGTTATCATCACTGTAAGAGCATTTCATTACAATCTATCTATAATCAACTATATCATACCCTATATTACAGGTAAAACCAGTAGACATTCTACTGTATTTTATCTAACTATTATTATGGTAACAGATTTTGTAATAACTTTGCAAAAATAGTGCCATTTACTATTTTTAAAAAAATTATTACAAGATTTACCAACTTGGTGCATTCGTGCATTCGGGTCACAAATCAAATTATTACAGTACTTTTGATAATGAACACCTGCTACAACCAGATTCCAGGGAGGAAATGAAGGACGATCTTTGGAATCATTACCTAAGTAGACAGGAAAGCTCATTTATCAAAATACATTAACATCATACATATTTATCAGAAAAAAGAGAAAAATCTCGGAATCTCCAAAACTCGGAAAAGGTCAAAATGGCTGACAGTGTTCCACCAGCAGCTGAAACAGGAAATAGGAGGACACTTAATGGTCTGCAAAATCACCTAACTCAACTGATTGACAAATGTCAAAAGTTGGCTAGGCAACCATCTCCTGATTTAATAATTCTGAATACCAGAGTAAAAGCAGCTGTGGATAAGTATGAACAAATCAAACGCCATGCAGAGATTTATCTAACAGAAATGGCTAATGCAGATTTAACCCGAAAGGAACTTCAGGAAATTGTCGTTGAAATGACAATGTATGAAGATAAAATCCAAGATCAACTTGATCCTTTAATCAAACAAATATCTCAAGCAGGAACCCAATCCAATGTGAGCTCATCCACTCAACAGAGCAATGCAACTATCACACATATAGCCGCAGAGCTCCCAAAGGTACAATTACCATATTTTGAGGGCAAGGATGAAGACGATTGGGATACCTTCTGGAGACACTTTGATTCTATAATAAATTCCAAGCCCTCTCTCAAAAAGGCGACAAAGTTTCAATATTTGCAAGGCCAGTTACGGGGAGAGGCAAGGCAGGTCATTGCTAATTTGTCATTAACAGATGATGATTACGACCATGCCTTACAGTTGTTACAAGATAACTACAGTGATAAGGAGACTGCAATTGCACGTCTCTCATACAAATTATTGGATTTACCCTCTCCAAATAAAAGTTATGAGTCACTACAATCATTTCGATTGTCTATAGAATCAATCATCAAAGCCCTCAGTACAAAAGTACCTGTAGGTGATGCAGAGTGGCTTATAAAGTTAATCATTCAAAGGAAACTTCCAAATGAGGTCATAGACAGCCTATGCACTCATTATAACACCAACATCTTATCACAAAGCCAAATCATTGATGGACTTCGAGCTTACGTACAAAGATTACGAAGCCGAGGAAAACTTAGATCTCAAGAAAAAATCCCCAAAGGTGAATCCACGGACAAAAGCAAAAATGTCCAGAATGGCAGTCAAAAATCAAGGCAACAAAACTCCTCTTCTGCAAAGTGGAAACAGAATAATGTTGGCTCTTATGCTATATCCCCCACAGTTAACAGAACTGTAGGAAACCAAGCTCCTAAGACAGATAAGACAAAAGGAGCTACAAGTGCCCCAAAATGTTTATTCTGTCAAGAAGCACATACCATTTATCAATGCACAGTTTATGTAGGCCGTGCCAGTCGAATCGATCGACTGAAATCTCTGAACAGGTGCATCCGTTGTCTACGGAAGCACGATACTAGTGAGTGTATCACTCAATTGCAGAACTGCCAATATTGTCATAAAAGTGTACATCACACAGCACTCTGTAGTGATATTAACACTCAATCCAGATCACAGACTTCCAATAATCAACCTGCATCTCAGGCAAAGCCCAAAGATGATAATACCACAACAGCCGTACAATTCTGTACAGTAATGAGCAATGTCAACGACTTGGATACAGAAATTGTTACAACAGCCATATTGCCTACTGCACAGCTAGAACTATGCAATCAAGGAATTTGTATTCCAACTAGAGGCTTTTTTGATCAAGGGTCACAGAAAACCTTTATCAGTAAAAAGATGGCAGAAGATTTACAACTTAAATCTTCAAAGCAAGTATCTACCTCCTTATCAGGGTTTTTTACTAATTCTGGTCGTAGAACCTTTCCAGTAGTAAAACTCAATGTCTGTCTAGGTACATCCCAAAGGACAGTAGAAGCCATAGTAGTTGATAAAATTCCTACTGAAATGGAAGTGACTGGTCTGACAGCCACAATTAAATTCCTAAAAGAAAAAGGAATCCAATTAGCAGATCCTCTACTTGATTCTGACTACATAGGGGATATCGGAATCCTGATTGGAGCTGACTACTATCATCGATTCATTCTGGGATCAGAAGAATCTATGGGTATGAATATACTCAAATCAGCAGGAGGCATATTGATGACAGGACCTATACTAGATCTTGAACCTTCAACTCCTGAAAAATCACATCATACAGAAACTGTAATAGTGGCATGACTAGGCAAAGAACAGTCACCACTTAAAATCCCCCACATGATTGATGATGGATTGGAATCTGTACCTCAATTGTGGGAACTTGATGCCATAGGAATAATTCCTGAACAACCAAGTCCTGATGATGTCTGTGCATACAATCAGTACTTAGAAACAGTACAGTACCATGATGGACAGTACTGGGTAAGGCTACCATGGAAAATCAACCATAAAACCTTACCTACCAATTATTACATGGCTTATAGTCAATTTAAATCTCAATTAGCAAAGCTAAGAAAAAGGCCTGAGCATTTAAAACTCTATCATGAGATTATTGCTCAACAATTAAAGAATAAATTCATCGAAGTCGTGAAACATGACAATACGCAAATAGGCCATTTTTTACCACACATGGCTGTAATGAGAGAATCAAAAACGACTCCTTTACGGATAGTTTTTAATTGTAGCTCTAAATCTGGACCCCAAGGAACCAGTCTAAATGATTGTTTGCAAACAGGTCCAAGTCTAACTCAGAAATTGTATGACATACTGTTGAAGTTTAGACTTAACAAATATGCGTGTTCAGCAGATATAAGTAAGGCCTTTCTAAGAGTTGGCTTACAGGAAGAAGATAGAGACTTCACTAAGTTTCTATGGGTAGAGAACCCAGAAGATGTCAATAGTCCTGTAGTGACTTTCAGATTCTCTTCAGTTCTTTTCGGCGCGACAAGCAGTCCATTTCTATTGCAAGCAACTCTAGATACTCATCTGAAGAAATCATCAAGTCCCTGTAAGACTGAAATCAGTCAAAATCTATATGTAGATAATTTTCAAGGGACAGTTAACAGTACTACTGAACTGTTACAATTATATCAAGAGGCCAACAAGGAGCTACAAGGTGCCAACATGCCACTACAATCTTGGGCCTCTAATAATGCAACATTGAATAATCAAATAGCAAGAGATTACCCTGAATATCACGTACCAGAATCACAAAAGGTGTTAGGTATGGATTGGGATTTAATCTCGGACACAATATCGATCAAATCTGTGCCAGTAAATTACAACATCACTACAAAAAGGGATTTGCTTTCACAAGTTAGCAAAGTATTCGACCCACTTGGTCTACTAAATCCTTTGACTATCAAGTGGCGTTTATTGGTGCAACAAGCATGGAAGGCTAAGGTTGGTTGGGATGATCCACTACCAATCCAGTTACAAAAAGCTTGGATGGAAGTGGCTCAAGAACAAACTTTAGTTGAAAAGATAATCTTTCCGAGACACATAGTCGAGGAAAATGAGGAAGTATCACTACATGTATTCGCAGACTCGTCAGCCAAAGCTTTTGGAGCTTGTGCTTACTTAGTGACTTCTAATCAATCATATCTTATCACCTCTAAGGCCAGAGTCGCTCCATTAAAAAAGAGGACTTTGCCTCAGATGGAACTAACAGCACTGTTAACTGGCACACGCTTAGCAGTGCATATCAAACAAGTCTTGTCTAACATGAACATCAAAGATGTCATTATATGGTCTGACAATGAAGCTGTCTTACAATGGGTACGAAACGACAACTGTCCAACTCCATATGTAAAAAATCGCGTCTCGGAAATTAAAGAAATTTCCGCAGGCTTTCAATTGTTGCATGTACCAACAAAGGATAATCCAGCTGATCTCTTATCAAGAGGTATGACATTTAAACAGTTTGCAAAGGCAGATATTTGGTTTCATGGGCCTCGATGGTTAGTGAATGGTAGTTGGCCTGAACAAAAGCCACACGTCATTACGACACAAACCATAACTACCACCAGGCAGCAAGCTCAAATATCAGTCTTGGATTGTACTCGTTACTCCTCGCTCATCAAATTAATCAATGTAACACTGAACGTGTTTCATTATCTCAGGAAAAAAGGTATAAAATACACTTTTCCTGATGCACTTATCTATTGGGTAAGACAAGCCCAGAGAGAAACTTATGGGAATAACGATGAAAATCTTCCACATAAGTTAAAACACAATCTCGGTCTGTGGATAGACCAAGAAAATCACAACATTCTGCGTTGTGGAGGGAGACTTAAACACGCAGATATCAATCTAGATACCGTGCATCCATGGCTTTTACCAAAAAATCATTGGATCACAAGGTTGATTGTGTTGCATACACATCAACAAATCATCAAACATGGAGGAGTGTTAGACACACTCACACAAATCAGACAGCAGTACTGGATTCCTCAGGGAAGACAGTCAGTCAAATCAATCTTGAAGAATTGCATGATATGCCGAAGGTACGATGCAAGAACTTGCTCTTATCCAGGGCCACCACCCCTACCAAAGGAACGAGTGGTCCATCTACAACCTTTCGAAACGTCAGGAGTAGATTATACAGGAGCAATATATCTAACAGGGACTGCAGATAAGCAACCTATCAAGGCATACATCTGTCTGTTCACCTGTGCTACCACCAGGGCAGTACATCTAGAGGTAACACCCGATATGACTGCTCAATCATTTATTCAAGCTTTCCGCAGATTCGCAGCACGCCGATCATGCCCCAAGCTGATGATTTCAGATAACGGAGCAAACTTGGTAGCTGGAGAAGCATGTCTACGGGAAATCTGTTCCCATCCTGCAGTTACTTCCACACTGGAACAGCGTCATTGCAGATGGAAATTTATCCCTCCGAGAGCCCCATGGCACGGAGGATTTTATGAACGGTTAATAGGAACTGTAAAAAGATCCTTGAGAAAATCTCTACACCGTCAGAAAATCAATCTTCAAGAGCTCCAGACAGTAATCACGGAAATAGAATCAAAGGTGAATAACCGGCCGTTGACTTACTTGTCTGAGGATCCTACTCAACATGAGCCATTAAGTCCTGCCCACCTAATGTATGGAAGACTTCTGACTCCAGTACCATCTCTAGTGGATGATGAGATCAGAGATCCCTCATATGTGGGTCAGAGCGAGTTGGTTCAGGGGTATAAACATCTGTCCAGCATAATCCAAAAATGGAATGATGTTTGGACAAAAGAATATCTTACATCTCTACGAGAACATCACTATGGGGCCAATGTCCCCCATAATATAGCTAATCTCCAACCTGGCGATATTGTCTTGGTAGACAGTGATGGCCCTAGGGCTGACTGGCCATTAGGTAAAGTTGTCTCAGTCCATCCAGATAGTCAGGGGATTTTGAGAATAGTCAAAATCCTGTCCAAAGGAACAACTTCCCTGAAGACATTGGACAAACTCATCCACATGGAATCAGTGAGCCAGCTGCAGTTAGATCCTGAGAGACCTCAAGACACTCTAACTCCACAAGACCCACTGACTCCTAACAGACACAATCGTCCACAACGGACAGCAGCAGAAAAGTGCAAGCAAAATCTGCACTTGTATTATCAATCCAATGGAGAGTAAATAAATACATATGGTTACTATTGTCCTAAGTATTGGACTCTGTGCCAGTTCTCTCCCTCTGGAAGATGTGGGAAATTTTTACCCACCATATCTAATAATCATCTAAGAAATGTATAATTTCTATATCATATCTAAATCATATCAAAATCATATCTAAATCGTATCAAAATCATATTAGAATCATTAAAGATTCATTTTATAGTTTGATCCTGGATGACAATGGCACCATGAACACGTACGCAACAGGGGCCCTTTTGATGCCTACGTGACTTTGTACATGATCTTTCAAGGATCCAGAAGCTTCTAGAAGGACTTCTTAATTAAAAAACTATTGGAACATTGATTCAACATCCGGTAGGATTAAAAATCAAATCCTTAATAAGAAACAGTGGTACTTTCAAATACTACTTATAATCTTTATATCCTATATCTAATTATATTATAATCACATCTTATCTTAATCATAAGTCTAGACTGTAAAAATAATCAATCAATATTCATTGAAGGCTACCGTGCTCAGAGAGCATGGCAGGGCGATGGGGGGAGTGAAGCGCCCACCGACAAAGCCCGAGGCACTCCGCGTTTGTTTACAAATGAGTGAACAAGTGACTGATCCTTAGCGAACATTACCAGCTCAAGGACTCCTTATCTAATATTTTTTATCGCCAGTGAATACTCTCTAGAACTGGGGGAGTACCTGGACAATATCTACAAGGAAAATCCTGGAACATTACATAAAATAAGAGTGTATAGTGGAGATCACGGTGACACGGTTTCCTCCACCTTCATTCTTTATCTTTATCAACTCATTCTTCTGCAACAGCAGGGACAATCACGTAGCAACGCTACCAGATCATCATACAGCAACGCTGTAGCAAAATATCGTGCCTAAACTCGACAAGAGAGTTAATCAGTCTGGCAAACTTGTCAGACAGGCACCCCGACTGGCAGAGAAGTATATTGAAGGTTATTTGGTGTATGATTGGCCAATTGTATGCTTGTGTAACTTTAATATCCTATAAATCTGTCTGTTGGTTAAAAAGCGAGGCTAAGCCTCACATTTCAGTAAGTTTATTAAAATTGTAGTGTAGCTGTGAATCTTATCCAAGCACTGAACCTCATGAGTGTCCATTGTGCCAGAAAAGAATTCAGCCTCAATAAGTAAAAACCTCACAAGTGTCCATAGTTTTGGAAAAGATTCAGTCAAGCTAACTGTATCATATAAATTGAATATGTCTGCATATATATTTGAATATATAAATTAAGTTATCAATTGCTTGCTTAGTTATTTTTAAGTTATCATATAAGTTCATTTAATTGAATATAATATCTAGTACTTAGTTAAGTGTTTAGACTACATTTAAGGTCATTTATTATACTTTTACAATTTAATTTGTTGTTTATAGTATAAGAATCTATTGGCTGTAAGTTATGGTGCTAGGTTAGACTATGTATGTTTAAATCCCTGATTTAAACAGAGCCAGTGTTCAGTCAGATAACTGAATTTATCAAATCTTATCCTTGTATAAAATACAAGCTGATGTGAGATCCCTGTCTACAGGTGGACTGGAACTTCTATCAACAAGTCATTCACCCCACCTGTCCCTTACAGCCCACAGTTTGTCATTAGGAAAAGAGGATCTAGGATTTACAACCCTAGCTAGAGATTTTAGTTGAATTAATTTGCAGACAGTAAATTTTTAATTTAGTTCAGTACAAGTCCCTGGTAGTCTCCTCTTATATCAATCCCAACAGGTTTTTCCCACATCCACAGTTGTTCCGGCAATATTTCTTATGCTAGCTGGATGGACGTTGAACAACCGCAGACCTCTGATGTTTATACAGTGTTCTCTGATTGTGCCTATGGCACCTCTACTCTTCACTGGTTCTATCCTGCATTTTCTTCCATACTGTTCACTCCAGTATGTTGTTATTTTACTGTAGATTTGGTACTTGGCCCAATTGGCATCAGGTGATTATATATCACCCCTTTTTACTTCTGTTTGCCAGTTTTCGAATATTTGACATTTTCGCATTCTTCTTTCATAGCCTTTGAATTTAGGTATGTGATCTAATTTGTCTTGGAGACTTTTCTGGGAGTGTCCCCTCAGTACAGTAGCTCCCCCAGTGCTATAACCTAGAAGCATCCAAGTCTTGGGAAGCACACCAGGACTACACCAGGACGAGTATCTACCGGAGACGTGGGCACCTCTTGCCCTGGTGCACAAATGTCCAGGCACCATTTGTTAGCCTGGACATCTACGCTAACAAATGGTAAGCTGGTGAGGGTGACTGGTGGAATGTGGTGGTGTTTGTTTATTAGTGCTGCTATACTGTATATTGTAATGTATACCTGAAGTGTAACTGGAGTTGGTTCAGGGAGTTCATCTACTCCCCAAGCCCTGCCTGAGGCCAGACTTGAATTGTGATAACCTGGTCCAGTAGGCTGATGCTTGAAGCGGTCCACAGGTCCACATATCCACTATGACCCCATTGGTGTGGCAATTCTTGCAGGAAAATGATAATTTTATCTTGAACATTCCTACTTATGTTTGTTGGAAGGATTTGGAATAGCTATGGACCTCTGATGTTTGTAGTGCTCTCTGATTGTATCTATGGCACCTCTACACTTCAGTGGGTCTATTTGTTACGAACCCGGATCCAGCGTCCGAGCCTGGAGCAGTGACAACCACGCCATCTGTGGGTCAGCTCCCGAAACCCCCGCCAAACGGACGACGACACCTAGTGAGGACAGCGTGTACTGGCCTCGAGGACCAGTTTCCAGTCTGGTTCAGCGCTCAACACCGCCGCTCCTGACCTCTGGTGAGGTGGTGCTCCGACGACAGCGCCATCTATGGACTGGATACGTCAGGTGTTTGTGTCTGAGCCTGTAAGTGTGGTGTTTTAGTGTCCCTGTTATTGATGACGTGTCTGCTTACAGAGCCGACCTGGGACCACTGTGTTGAAGGTGGAGTCAGTCTATCCGAGGCAGCCAGTCTCCATACTGTGAAGTTTGCTGCAGCTGTTGTGACGTCGTCCCCCCCGGAAGAACACTGTGGTGTGTTAAGCCTGCCAGTGGAGTGGCAGTGAAAGGATTTACCCGGGACCGACGGTTGGAGACGATAATCCACTGGGGTATTGAGGACAGGAGGGTGATTGGTGATATCACACGAGACTCCTGTCTAGGGCGTACCTCTTATATCGTTCGTGGAGTGGCCGTACCAGCCTTGGTGGCTCAGTACCTGCCAGCAGACCTGCTGGACGTGTGGTTGACGGCCTCCACGACGGTGCCCCCAGTGGACCTGTGTTTTGGCTGACCTGTGGCCAGGGTAGGCTCGGCATTCTCAGAAGACACGTCTTGAGGCCACGAAGAAAGCACCGCGGACTCAGCACCTAGCTTCTTGATCAAGAGTCTTCAGCAGAAGACTAGATTGTGCACGATCCCCTTGTAAAGTGTTAATACCCCTCCCCCTTGTGTACTCTTTTATTCTATATATTTAATCGGTGATGGTGAACATTATATTATATTAAGTTCTTAGCTTTCTTTCCCTACTCCCTTTAAGTTACTTGCGTCATGGATCTCATCCCTTGATAGCCACTACTGGCTCGGGAACGGATACATATATCTTCCTCTAACAACATCAGAGCAAGAACCCCGTTGCGTCCCGAGAGGGCCGTAACATAATTGGCATCCCCAGCGGGATCCGTCCCCTTGTTAAGTATGTTTGACAGGGGTGGTGAAGTGGCGTAATCCCTGTAAATAATTCCCCCTGTGTGTGACGATTGTGACGTTATACGTCCTGTGCGGTGCTCAGAGTAACTAAGTGCGATATTGTGCAGTGCGGTGCTCGCTGTGATTAAGCGATTAAGTGCAATATTGACTAGTGCGGTGCTCGGTGATTCAGTGCAATATTGTAGAGCGAAGTGTTCGCTTGGACTCAGTGCAATATTGGGTAGTGTGGTGCCCGAAGTGATTACGTGCAATATTGGCAAGTGCAGTGTTTGGTGCGATAAAGTGCAATATTGGCGTAGAACAGTGCTCGGTGTGTTATGTGCTAACATGTAAGCAGTGTGTTAAGTGCAAAGTGTTCCATCTGTGACAATGGCAGACAAAGCTACCATCGATGATCTGGACGAGGTTCAGGCTTTTCTGAACAGAGAGGACTGTCTTGCCAGATTAAAATATCTGAGCAAACCAGAGCTTGTACTAGTGAGCGCCTACCTGGAGATCAAGATCCGTGCCAGTGATTCCCGTGTGGAAATATTGTCCAAGGTTCACCGGCACTTGAAGGCAGAAGAGAAACAGGAAGGCGAGACTCCTAGTACAAAGGAAAGTGCAGACATAGCTTCCACGGAAAAGGAAGATAAGGGCAGCGACGTTGACAGTGATGCAGGCGAGCTTAATATCAGCTTCCTAACAGTCAAGATGCGTGCCCTAGAGATCAATCGTGAAATAGAATGGAAGAAATTAGAAATGGAAAGAGAGAGACAAGATAAAGAATTAGAGATGAGGCGTTTAGAATTAGAAAGAGAAGAAAGAAGAGAAGAACGAGAAAGAGAAGAAAAAGAAAGACAGAGACAACATGAACTAGAAGTATTACGATTAGGCGCTGGACAGAGACAAACTGGAGCAAGCGGTTTCGATCCGGTAAGGAATATCAAAATGGTCCCCAAATTCAACGAGAGAGAAGTTTCGAAGTTCTTCGCAGCCTTCGAGAAAGTCGCTGCCTCTTTGGAGTGGCCAAGGGAGAATTGGGCCATCATGATACAGTCAGTCCTGACTGGGAAGGCCCAAATCGCCTACTCTACGTTATCCCTTGACGACTCCGGCGATTACGATATGGTGAAGAAAGTAGTGCTCATGGCGTACCAATTGGTACCTGAGGCGTACAGGCAGAAGTTCAGAAACCTGAAGAAGACCTCAGAGCACACTTTCACCGAATTCGCCACGATCAAGGAGCGACTTTTCCAGGAATGGTGTGCCTCTCGGAAGGTGGAGACCAGGGAAGACCTCGAACAGCTGATTCTGCTCGAGGACTTCAAGGATTGTTTGTCTGGAGACCTCAAGACGTACTTAGAGGAACAGCAGGTGGAGACCTTGAGTGCAGCAGCCACTATGGCTGAAGAGTATATCCTGACTCATAGGCCGTCTGCTAAGTACGTCCCGAGGAATTACCAGCGCCGGTTTGACAGACCTCACGACGAAGAAGAAGAAAGACCCGTCCCACAAAGTGCTAAGAAGACTCCCCCAAGTAGCCCTCGAAGAACAAGTCCTAGTAGTCCGAAACACCGTAGTCCGAGGAGGAACATGGTGTGCTGGACTTGTGGGCAAAAGGGGCATATAGCTGCTAGGTGCCGAGGCAGAAGAGGTGGCAGCGCACGTAGGGAGGTGATGATGATGAGCTGTGTTACACCACCAGTAGGAAACCAGTCTACGACGACGCAGGAAGGACCAAGTTTGTTGGCCCCTCACACTTCAACCGGGTATGTAACGAGTGATCATACTGGTAGATCAATTGTAGTGCTCAGAGATAGTGGAGCAGCCCAGTCCCTGATCGTGAAGAGCTCGTTACCCGAGGGAGTAAGTGTGGACGGGAGACGAGAGGTTGTCCTGGTTGGGTTTCCAAGGACGCAGTACATCGCCCCCTTAGTGCCAGTACATCTCGACTCGCCTTATTTTAGCGGCACATGTGCGTTGGCAGTAGTCGATACCCTCCCTGTGGCTGGGATTGACGTGGTACTAGCCAATGACTTGGTGACCGATTGGATCACCAATCATCCCAAGGTTGCGGACGAGTCTACCAGAACAGCACGGTCTGAGGTAACAGGCAATGGTAATGTCCAGGTAAAGACAGACCCGGATTTAAACATATTTAATTTGTTTTCTCACCCGCAGATCGACGATATTCTAGCAGAGACTTCTAATTCTTCTCTCGACGAGGAACATGAGGTTAAGAAGGCAGAGGTACCGGAGCTAGAAGAGAGGCCTCGTGTGCAGGCACCCACGGATACCAACGAGTCTGGAGCGAAGGCGGATGTGTGCTTGCGGTATGGCAAGTTACAGCATGTAGTGAACCAGTCAGAGATTCCCCAGACGTCAGAGGTATGTGGGGTGTGTTCAAAAGGTCTAGTGCCCTCTTCGGTCCAAGCCAAGCTTGTGGATGTTGCTGGCTATGGACATGACAAGTTCAGGAAGCTTATCCCTCAGATGACCAAATGTTTCCTAGCAGTATTTTGTTTGATTCTCGTATGTGTTCTCGTTTGTGCTCTCGGTGAGGACCGGTGGACGACCCGACGAATGATGGCTCCCTTGAACATCGTGACGAGGTCCCAGGGATTGGAGATTTGTACTGCAAGGGTTGCAGTTGAAGAAGGGACCTGGGAGGTAATAGATGATACAGGAGGTACGACATGTGATAATATGAGTGACTGTTTCCGACAGGTTGACACCCCCCGCGTGACAGCTGAGCCTCAACACAGCGTTATGCGGAACGTTGGTCGACCTGACGGTGGCAGAGTGAATGCCATCTGCGACGTACAAGCAGCCCTGTTGGGACTAGGTGTGAACCTAGTAGGGTATGCTGTAAATATTGACTTACCCACTGTCGCGATCACTCTGAATTATCAGACCCCTGTATTCCAGGTTCCTGTCTCCCTGAAGGACCATCGGACCGGCACCAGAAATGCCGTCTGTGGTCAGCCATCATCGGTGCCACGACATAAGGAAGTGTCGAGTCACCCCAAATCGTGTCGAAACCAATCCTTACTTGGGAGATGTGAGATGAAGCCCCTGTTTGCCATCACAGAGGAGGCATGGAAGGTTACGCCAGGCAGGACATCGCCTTCAATCTTAAAGTTCCCGTTGTGCCGGAATTGCCCAGTAGGACAGTTTTGTGGACGAGACAGCCTCGTCATTCCAGATTATAAAGCATGTGAGTCCATTTGGAGCAGTGTCGCCGTACTAATTTGGTTTGTGTTTCTTTTTATAGAACCCCAAACCAAATTCTTTTTGGTGGGGAGGTGTTACGAACCCGGATCCAGCGTCCGAGCCTGGAGCAGTGACAACCACGCCATCTGTGGGTCAGCTCCCGAAACCCCCGCCAAACGGACGACGACACCTAGTGAGGACAGCGTGTACTGGCCTAGAGGACCAGTTTCCAGTCTGGTTCAGCGCTCAACACCGCCGCTCCTGACCTCTGGTGAGGTGGTGCTCCGACGACAGCGCCATCTATGGACTGGATACGTCAGGTGTTTGTGTCTGAGCCTGTAAGTGTGGTGTTTTAGTGTCCCTGTTATTGATGACGTGTCTGCTTACAGAGCCGACCTGGGACCACTGTGTTGAAGGTGGAGTCAGTCTATCCGAGGCAGCCAGTCTCCATACTGTGAAGTTTGCTGCAGCTGTTGTGACGTCGTCCCCCCCGGAAGAACACTGTGGTGTGTTAAGCCTGCCAGTGGAGTGGCAGTGAAAGGATTTACCCGGGACCGACGGTTGGAGACGATAATCCACTGGGGTATTGAGGACAGGAGGGTGATTGGTGATATCACACGAGACTCCTGTCTAGGGCGTACCTCTTATATCGTTCGTGGAGTGGCCGTACCAGCCTTGGTGGCTCAGTACCTGCCAGCAGACCTGCTGGACGTGTGGTTGACGGCCTCCACGACGGTGCCCCCAGTGGACCTGTGTTTTGGCTGACCTGTGGCCAGGGTAGGCTCGGCATTCTCAGAAGACACGTCTTGAGGCCACGAAGAAAGCACCGCGGACTCAGCACCTAGCTTCTTGATCAAGAGTCTTCAGCAGAAGACTAGATTGTGCACGATCCCCTTGTAAAGTGTTAATACCCCTCCCCCTTGTGTACTCTTTTATTCTATATATTTAATCGGTGATGGTGAACATTATATTATATTAAGTTCTTAGCTTTCTTTCCCTACTCCCTTTAAGTTACTTGCGTCATGGATCTCATCCCTTGATAGCCACTACTGGCTCGGGAACGGATACATATATCTTCCTCTAACAACATCAGAGCAAGAACCCCGTTGCGTCCCGAGAGGGCCGTAACACTATTATATCAGATTAATGCTCACTTGAGAATTGATAAAGGGCTACATTTATGCAAAAGTATGAGTTAAGTAATAGCCACCCAAAAGAATATAAAGTGGATTCAATAAAAATAAAACCTTTGCACTTGCAAAGTTAAGGGACATGTATAATTACTGCAAAGTCCTCCATAAAGTGAATAACATTAAGGTAATCAGTGGTTTGACAAGACACTAAATTCAAGTAGTGACTTTACTGAGAATGTGGGAGATAAGGTGGTCAATAAACACTAGTTAAGATGCCTCACATACACACTACCATCACTTACATCTTGGCTTGGACAACCACTATAACAATATCTTGGCCATTTGACAATACTGATAGTGATGTCAAACTGTTTATTCAACTGTGTACGTTATGCAAAGCCTTCTCTCTACAGGTGGTAATAACCATGTGTAGCTTAGCCAGCAAACTAAACACAACATCTCTACCAATCTTAATCTGCCCAAACAATACTCTTTCATCCACACAACATATACAGTATAATATACAGTAATTTAGAAACTGGACTTTTCTATCTGGTTGTGACTAAGTGAGCTGGTTATTTACAATTAGCTTACCAATCTCTTACCTTTCAATCGGATTCACTTCTCTGAACATTAAGGAAAAATTCAAGAGCTCAGTATACATGTTTTGTTAATTACAGTACAAGTAGAAAAAACAATGTGAAATTTTGTTTTATGCAACAAATAATTAGTTTATAATTAATCAGCAAAAACAAGAAACCATCTGTCCAATTTCTTATAAAAGAATAACCAATTTTTTATAAAAAATATAACCCCAGGATTGACTGACAATGCCATATAAATTTGCCTAAACATAAATAGAAAAAGACAAGCATTGAACGTAATGAAACGCCAATTTCTAGGTGAGCCCTGGTGGCTCCCTGAAGCTACTATCTCGAATGTAGGTACCAACTACTAGGTGCCATCAGTTGCGGAGTTCTTTGGCCTACGGTGACCCAGAGCCAGAACCCGGTCCCCTCACAGAGGCGAAGGAAGCTGTTGCATTTATACACTGTATTAAGTTATTCATTTATGCCACCACTGAGGAAGGCACCCAGAAAGTCAGCGAATCGAAATGAACCACATCTGGCTGCCTCCAAGACCTGCAGGCATGAAACCAGCCATAGAACTTCCAAAAATATGTAAACAAATGATTGAAAACCTTATAAGCCAAGCACCTGTTCTTTTGCTTCCCCCCCAAACCCCATTGTTTGGGGGGAGGAGGGAACCAGGCCACAGCTCACAGGCCACTTTACCTGCTTGATGGGATTCTGGAAATTCTTCTACTCCTCAAGCCCAGCCCAAGGCCAGGCTAGACTTGTGAGAGCTTGGTCCACCAGGCTGTTACTTGGAGCGGCCCGCAGGCCCACATACCCACCACAGCGCAGTTGGTGTGGCAATCCTTGAAGAAAACTATCTAGTTTCCTCTTGAAGATGTCCACGGTTGTTCCGGCAATATTTCTTATACTCGCTGGGAGGATGTTGAACAGCCGCAGACCTCTGATATTTATACAGTGTTCTCTGTTTGTGCCTATGGCACCTCTGCTCTTCACTGGCTCTATTCTGCATTTTCTTCCATATCGTTCACTCCAGTATGTTGTTATTTTACTGTGTAGATTTGGGACCTGGCCCTCCAGTATTTTCCATGTCTATATTATTTGATATCTCTCTCATCTCCTTTCTAGTGAGTATATTTGCAGAGCTCTGAGACAATCCCAATAATTTATGTGCTTTATCTCGTCAATGTTTGCAGTAAATGTTCTCTGTACAGTATTCCTTCTATTAGGGAATACATATATAGACTATATGTAGACTCTATAGACTCGACAGGACAGCACAAGTGATTTGAATAGCCATGCCACTCAAGCGAGCGGGACCAGCAAAACAGCGCCAAGGAACAGGAGAAAATAAAGGAAGGTCTGTTAGCCAGGAAGACTCCGGAACCTTGCAACACACCCAACAGGGTAAGAGGATCTGAAAACAAAGGTTGGGTCTAACTGGGCCATGCAAGACTCAAAAATGCCCCATGACCTCTGAAAGGAGAACCCGTGTGCAAGGAAACCTCCAGAAGGACGACCTGGCATACCCAAAGCCCAAAAGCAAACACAGGTGAACTGAGGAAAAAGCTGCACGCAAGCCAACTCATACAGGTAAGGGGGTAAGAAAACTTTACTCTGTGTACCAAAGATGTTAGGAACCACAGTGTCAAAGGGGACCATGGCCCCAACTCCGACACTCCCCAAGCTTGGAAATTGCAATGGAGGGCCCTGGGGCAGAGCCATCGTCCACACGCACTGCCCAGAAAGACCAGCAGAGTCAAGGGAAGAGGCCTCGAAGGACGAGGCCAACTGAAAAAAAATGCCCAGAAGCCTCGGCAGGACCAAGAGGCTCAACTGCCTTCCCACCCAAATCTGAAGGGGCAACCCCTAAAGCCACCCAAGCAAAACCCCATTCCAAACCTGAAACAACCAGAAGGTTGTTTCAGGTTTGGGGTGGGGTTTGAACAACCTTGAAGGTTGTTCAAGGTTGTCTCGGGACCAGAAGCGATGTTGGAGGACAGGAAGGAGAGCGAACCATGCCAAAAGAAGGAAAGAGGTGGTGCGGTCAGAGCCAAGGTCAAGGAGACCAACACCTTCAAGACCAGGACACAAAAAACTACCTGGGGCAGCTCTAGGGCTTCCAAATGGGCATATAACCTAGACTGCTGTAACAAAGAACCTAAAACGAAGAGCAGTCACTGCCTGATAGGCTCAAGCATCAACATGAAGGCCAATAAGGAGAGTAACCTGATGGAAACCACATCCCACTGGACAGAGCAAAGGTGTCACCGACTCAACAAAACGAAACTGCTCGAAACGCTTTGCGTAATAGTGGCTTTAGGCATTGTATGTACTAGCTCTATCTATAAATCCATCAATGTTTGTATCTCACCTTGTATGTATGTACTTTACCTGAATAAACATTTGATTTGAACAAGCAGCAAGACAGAGGCAGGCAGAATGAATGTTGCCTTGTGGCTCAGACAAAGCACAACCCTCCTCTCGCCAGAAGCGAGGACAGGGTCGAGGGCACCCCAGAGGCCCCCCCCTAACTCGCTGGGAATTACCAGGACCTAAAGGGTACAATCCAAGCAAGATAACCAGGTACTAGGATGCAACACCAGTACTCTTTAAAGTTCCAGGTAAATTAACCCAGTCTGGCTAAGACAGCTGGAAAAACCCTACCTTGGTGTGCTGAAGTGCAGCATGCGTGTAACCAGTGTACCTCACCAGCCAAGGCACTCCAATCGAGAAAAAGACGGAAGCGAAAAACCCAAGGCTCACTCCAACGTGAAGGCTACCGTAAGTGAAGTGGACCCCTAAAGGAATGCCACCTGAACTCTCTAGGGAAAAATACCCTGGCAACGTAAGGGAAGCACTACGGAATGTCCCAGGAAGGTAACCATGAATACATGCAGCTCCAAGTGCACTAAACTCTTGGCTCACATGCACAAAAATGCAAGGAACAACCACCAAGGCAAAAGAAAACCCAAGGAAGACACTGGGGCTACAGCAACTGTGTTAGGCACGGCACACATCAGAGGATCACTGAAGGTATAGTGCCTGTGAGTCATGGCCATGCTACCTCTTCCCCCCCCCCCCCCCTCATTTGGGGGAAGGTGGTGTGAATGAGTGAGTGCTATCTTATAACGTTTTTTATAATTTGCTTACATTGTTTGGGAAGTTCTATGGCCAGATTTGAGCCTCCAAGTCTGGGAGGTAGCCAGATTTAGTTTGTTTTGACTCGCTAACTTTCTCGGTGGTGGTATAAATAATTTACGGTAATACTGTATATAAATGACACAGCTCCCTTCGCTTCTGTCAGGTGACCAGAGAACTCCATGACTGATGGCACCAAGTAGTTGGCACCTACATTGGAGATGGTAACTTCAGGGAGCCACAATGGGCTCCCACCAGAAAAATAAATTATTTATATAAAAAGCATAAACCATACTATTAAATACCCATGCACACACTCTCCCGCTTATTAGACCCAGGCAGATAAATCAAACCAAATACACTGAGATACGTAAGCCTGAGTCTGTTCATGAGCCTAACAAACGGAAGTGGTTGAGAAAGCAACCGAGAGAGCCTGGCTTAGAAATAGGGCATCAAATAAAATTAAATACTCTGTCCTATGCAGGTACTTCAGTTGTTCCCTTTTAGTCAAGGATTCCCTGAGCATGCTTTTAGTAGCTTAGACTACAACTGCAGCTTGCCTATAACTCAGACTATTATGGTGGCCAGTGTTGCTATCTGGTGGTGCTGCAGAGTGGTCAGATGGGGTGGCAGCCTCACTTGGTCAAGAACTCAACGGATTCTTACCCATTTTACCTACTGTTGTCACGCACATTGCAAACACCTATGGCATAATACACTAAAAATGGTATACCAAAGTTAAATTGCCCCACATTTATTTTGTATTAATGTTATACATTACTCCAGTCCTGTCTCCCTGTCAGATATTGGACATTTGTAACTACTTCAAGAGACTGCCCCTACCAGTCAGAGCCCTGCTCAGTTGTACAGTCCAACATAAGTGTGCATGTTTCAAGTCAATACAATGAGAAATACAAACTTTTCTCACAATCAAGAAATAAACAAGTAACTACTGAAATACAATATACAAATACTGTAGCTGCCACGGGGGTCAAACGATTCAGTTTCAACAGACAGCAAAACTTCTTTACTCAAACTTAAGCAAATATATATCAATATAATCAAGCAGTGTCCAGATGTTTAACACTATCGGTCGCTTTGGACATCGATCACATCCATTTTTTTTCTCTCGAGTCCTAGCCGTGGACAGGACTCGCGTCCACTACAAAAATATTTGTATAAAATTCATTTTTTATCCGATTGACCTCGGGATAATTTCAAAATAAGCGCCTTTAAAATGTGCACAATTTGATACCAAAATGAAAGATGTAACACGAACCTTGATGTCAGAACACTTGAAAGATTATAAATATGTTTTTGGGTCTAAATTGTAAATTTTAAAATATTTGTTAAAATTCTATTTATTGTGCTATTATTATGGGACTAGTTTTAAAATGCACTCCTTTATATTGTGAATAATTTGATACCAAAATGAACGATGTAACATGAAAATTTATGTCAGAACACTGGAAATATATAAATAATTTTGATGATGAGCGTCCAAAATTAAAATATGTTAAAATTCCAGTTAATGCTCTATTATTATGGGACTAGTTTTAAAATGCGCGCCTTTATTTTGCGAACAATTTGATACCAAAATGAGCGATGTAACATGAAAATTGATGTTATCAAACTGAACGAGTATACACATTAGGTTGTGGTGTGCAAATTGGTGCTCGTTCACGGGTAACTTTAGGCTTTGCTGCGGGGAGTCTTGCCAGGCTTTTGGACATTATATGCATATACATCTGCAGGGAATTTAATTGCGAACACAATGATACCAAAACAAACGATGTAGCACAAGAATTAAGGTGAGAAAACTGAAACGAGTATACACATTAAGGCGTTGCCGCACACTCGCCCGCACCATTGGCCCCATGACGTCAATGTCTGCGGTGCGCGGGTGGCGCTGGCGATAGTGTTAATAAAACTCCTTAGAAACATGAACAACATGGAGCAACTTAAAAAGAAACACTGAATTGAAATCTGGCAAACAGGCACCTTTCTTTAACCATCATTCTTAATACTTTAAGGTCTCAAGCAATTCCCAATGACATATTCAGGGTAACTAACAGGAAATGATATTTCAAATCTACGATAGATTGTATCTCTACCAGGGGAATCTAATGAAGGCTGACATTGCCTAATGATATGTCCATAAAGAGAGGACATGTCATCATGATAATTAGGAGTGGTGTTGAGTGAGGTGATGAAGAGACCTGAAAGGACACCAAAAGGAAGATGGAAACACAGGATAGTAAATATGAGAGTGGTATTGAGTAGGGTGATGAAGAGACCTGAAAGGACACCAAAGGGAAGATGGAAACACAGGAAGGTAAACATGAGAGTAGTGTGCCATGAAAGATTGAGGCAAGAAACTCTGCTGGATGGTGAGGTGCAGCACTCTGCTCAGCATACTTGATTTACAACTGAACGCTCCCAGGTTCTATTACTGGGCAAGAAGTAACATGTGCGCAAAGTTTTTTTCATCTCATGCCTCTGTTCACCCTGCAGTAAATAGATACCTGGAAATTTGGCAACTATTTTGGCTTCTGTCCTGGGACTGCTGTTGGTCAAGAGGGACCTTGATAAGCCAAAAAAAAGGCTTCCTGTCCCTGATAATGGGATGCCATATTACTGCATAAGCAAAATAAAGGTAAGTCCAAGAAAATTAAACAAAATAATATACAGTATGACAAAAAAGCAGTGTCGGCATACCTCAGACTGCCAGTTTCCTTTCTTTGGGCCACGTCAAGCTTGGTGACAAACGTCAGCTTCCCGGTGTCATCCACGGAGTACAGCATAGGACAACATCCATGACCCTGAAAAATTCATGTAATGTGCATTGCAAAAATGCAGGTGTTTGAGGTACAGAATTTTGAACTGAATAAAAATTTCTCTCATTTCTTTTATTAGAAGAATCTTTACTTTGTAATGACAATGAGTAACTTACCAGCAAAATAACCATAGGCCTTATTTAACAAAAAAAATTCTACAAAAAAAAGACAGCAAATCATTTAAAAATCAAAAAATATTAAAACCAAAGCTGATTAATAAGTTGACATCAATTATGAGTCAATGTAATAGACATGAGTAAGATTACAATGATTCTACTGTATCTGGTCGAGTGTTGACAGTACTTACCACAGCAACCAGAGAGTTGAGCGAGACCCATGTCACAGAAGTAAAGGGTAAATACTCAGTTTTCAGCTGGGATTTAGCCATTTCCTTGCCAGCATCAGCCACAGTGAGGCTAGAATCATGGCCAACCCAACAAACACGGTTACCATCACCAGAAAAACTCACACTGTGCACCCATCCACCTAACCACAAATAAATATATGTTACTTGTTATACCTCAAAAATTTACTATAAAGATTCTTTAAAAACTGGACAGCCTGGAGCTATCTTTAATATTAGATACTTTCAGTAAATACAGCAGATCAAACATGAATTAAAAAGAAGCTACACTAAAAACAGTAAAAAAATTTACATTTAATGAAAAACTAAATTTCAGGAAAAAACCAGCATTGAATGTAATGAAAGGCCAATTTTTGAGTGAGCCCCAGTAGCTCCCTGAAGCTATCTCACTGAGATGACCCCAACTACTAGATCATATCAGGTGTGGAGATGAGATGGGTCTTCCAGGGACCAGAGCCCTGGGGCCAAATTCACGAAGCAGTTACGCAAGCACTTACGAACCTGTACATCTTTTCTCAAACTTTGGCGGCTTTGTTTACAATTATTAAACAGTTAATGAGCTCCGAAGCACCAGGAGGCTGTTTATAACAATAACGACAATTGAGTGAGAAGTTTCCATGCTTGTAAACTGTTTAATAATCGTAACCAAAGCCGTCCAAGGTTGAGGAAAGATGTATAGGTTCGTAAGTACTTGCGTAACTGCTTCGTGAATCTGGCCCCTGGCCCCTGGTTTCCTGACCCTCTCAATGAGGTGCAGGAAGCAAGAGACACTGTCACCTCACTAGGGAAGGCACCCAGAAAGGCAGCAAACCAATACAGACCACTGCTGGGTTCAAAGAGACCAAAGCCTCACAACCCATCGAACAAATTCCCCCAACCAAGTAAGCAAACAATTGAAAATTTCTCAAAACAAGCATGCACTCATTTGCCTCGTCCCTTCCACTTGTTTGGGGGAGGGAGGGGAGGGGAGCTAGAGCTTATGCTATCCTCTGGCTCAAGCCTCAGTTTCTAAACAAATGAATTCAGAGCAACCCCAACTGACGACCTGGAAAGGAAGGGATGGGGGGAAACCAGGGAGTC
Organism: Procambarus clarkii; assembly: GCF_040958095.1. Classification (NCBI taxonomy): domain Eukaryota; kingdom Metazoa; phylum Arthropoda; class Malacostraca; order Decapoda; family Cambaridae; genus Procambarus; species Procambarus clarkii. Next base: position 38,060,889 of record NC_091165.1, on the reverse strand, counting down.
ACCGGGGCTCACCCATAAATTGGCATTTTATTACATTCAATGCTGATTTTCTGGGGGAAGGGGGAGCCCCCTTGTTGCTCCCTGAAGCTAACTACTCACAGAGAAGAAAACAAAGGGACTCACAAGGGGAAAAAGGAGGAACTGCAGGCAGTCAGCAAAAAGATGAGACACCAGGCCAAGAGACCTGGTGTCTCATCTTTTCATCATCTCATCTCATCATCTTGTCTCATCGACGAGACAAGCGTGGTGTCTCGTCACGCTTGTATTTCTCTGGACACCGGTCCAGAGAAATACAAGCGTGACGAGGCCCAGGAGCATTAACCAAGGTACCAGGCTACTAGTACCTTGTTCAAATGCCAGAACCCTCTCATGCCTGAATATCAACCCAGGGCATATTGGCTAAATCAGTTGCAAGAATGAAATATTTACAAACAGCATGGGCATGAGGATAGACCACAGGTTGGCTAGACGATGCCACTGCGGACAACCTGAGAAACATGAGCCTTGGAACGAGGAACCAAGGAAACAGAATCGACTCAAAAAGGATCCATCAGGAAATGCAGGAGATACTTAAAACTGATCCTGAAGAGTTACCGATGGAGGGACTCATGAGAAAGGAAACATTCAGGTCAGTTCCAATAGGTACAAAAAAACCCTCTCCTTGGAGCAAAATTCCATCATCTGAAGTGACGAAGACCCACATGAGGTCTACGGGAATCGAAGAGCCTCTACTTGACTTCCCCCCCATGCCCTGGGAACCAACCAGGAAGGTCCTGGGTCAGAGCATGTGTCCTCGTCCACTGCCTGGGGTAGAAAAGTGGAGTCCAGGGGAGAGGTTACAGAAGAAGGGGCTGGCTGGAAATAAACCTCAAATCCTCGGCAAAATCACCAGGCTCAACTGCCTCTGTGCCTGAATTGGAAGGAACCATTTCCAGACGTGGCTGAGCCACATTCCAAGCTAAACCCCTGCCCCAACCCGGAAACCCTCAGACGCTTCGAGGCCGGAAGCAGGAGGGAAAGAAGAAAGGCAGGATGAACTAAGCCAGAAGGGTAAGGAAGTGGTGGTGCAGATGGAGCTAAGGTAGGGTTCACCAACACCTCCAGTTCCGAGTCCCTAAACACAAGACAAGCCAACTCCGAGGCATCCAACCGAGCACACAAACTTAGATCACTGCACGCAGCAAAATGAACCCGCAAAGCAGTAGCCACCAGACATGCACTAACTTCATTAGGAGGGTCAGATTAAAAGAGCCAAATGGGAAGCACAACACTCACAGGACTCAGGGTCACAGGTGTCTCTGACCCAACAGATGGCATGAGGGAGGCAGAATGAATGATCGTTATCCCATGGCACAGATGACGAGCAACCCTCAAATTTGCACGAGGCAAGAATTGGTTTGGAGGAATACCCTAAAGCCCGACGGATCCACAGGGGATTTCCAGGGCCTGAAAGGTAAACCTAGTACTGAGATACTACACCAGACCTAAAAGTGAGCCAACACAGCCTAGGTTACATGGCTGTGAAGGGTGACCTCAGCGAACCATACATAGAAGCTTGCAAGCCACCAGTGCACTCCACCAGCCAATGCCTGCTCCCAACCCAGGTCAAAACAGGAAGGCGCTCTAAGGAAGCAACCCCACAAACACACCAGGGAAAAGAACCCTGTCAGTGCAGGGGCAACGCTAGAGAGCACTCAGGGAAGGGAACACCTGAGTTCATGCAGTTCTAAGCACACCAAAAGTTAGGCTCATGCTACACACAGTTTACAAAACGAAGTACAGAGGACCAAGTCCAGAGAAGCATCCTGGAGTCCTAGTGTAGATGTCTGGAATGCATCACATCCACTTGGGTACTGAGGGCTTGGGCCAATGGACAGCATGAGTCATGGTCATTCCCCTTCTTCCCCATATGAATAGCAGGTGTGGGGCAAGCGAGCGCACACAGATTTAACAAAACTTTATATTATTTGTTTACATTGTTACCTACGGAGGGTTCTGGGAGTTCTTCTACTCCCCGAACCCGGCCCGAGGCCAGGCTCAATAGGGGAGTTTGTCTGGCAGGTTGTAAGACTTTGGTACCTCCAAACCCAGCAGTGGTCTGTATTGGTTTGCTGACTTTCTGGGTGCCTTCCCTAGTGAGGTGGTGGAATGTTACCTGCTTCCTGAGTCTCTGTGAGAGGGCCAGGTTTTAGCTCTGGTTGCAGGTAAGACAAACTCATCTCCACAGCTGATGCATTCTAGTTGGGGCCATCTCAGCAAGATAACTCCAGGGAGCCACAAGGGGCTCCCTCAGAAATGCACCAGATCATATGACTGTGATTGAAGAATGATTTCATGGTCTCATATAATAGCATATCTCATGTTACAAATATTGTAATATATACAAATATAAGCTTTATTATTATTAAAACTAGCATAAAAGGCCTGCAAGACTGGTAAGATATAGTACAGCATATAATATCAATAACGTACAACACTATTCAAACACGACATAACTCGGGCATTCATCATTATTATATAGCCATGTTTCCAACTTCTATGGAGTTCCTGTACTTCCTGTACAGAATTTAACAACTTTCTTAACTTTGGCAGTTAACTTCCAAATTTAAGGAAGATGTATAGGAAAAGGATAAAGATATTACAGAATGACTTCAGTCCATTCACTATACATTACATGGCACCACAAAGAGCCAGAATAACCTCCCCCCCATCCCTGGTATTCAAAGGTATGCTACCAGACTATTCCCGGAAGTGAGAGGTATGATCTACGAGGAAAGGCTAAGAGAGCTGAACCTCACGTCCCAGGAAAACAGAAGAGAAAGGGGAGACGTGATAACCACCTACAAAATTCTCAGGGGAATTGACAGGGTGAACAAAGACACTCTTTAGCACGGGTGGAACACGAACAAAAGGACACAGGTGGAAACTTAGTACCCAAATGAGCCAAAGAAACATTAGAAATAATTTGTTCAGTGTCAGAGTAGTTAACAAATGGACTGCATTAAGCAGTGATGTGGTGGAGGCTGACTCCATACACAGTTTCAAATGTAGATTTGATAGGGCCCAGTAAGCTCAAGAATTTGTACACCAGTTGATTGACAGTTGAGAGGCGGGACCAAAGAGCCAAAGCTCAACCCTTGCAAGCAAAACTGAGTGAGTACAGCTAGGTGAGTACACAACAATCTACAGCAGCCCCCTTGTAAAGCTCCTTGTGAGCTTTATAGAATGGATCCATTCACCCACTTGGCCGAACACTTGTTGGGCGAGGTGGAGGATGTGCTGATTTGCTTAGAAATCAGGCCCAGAGATCCTGTGGGAAAGTTGTCCATTATTTGATAGGTGAAAATTAGTGAAGTTAACCAACAGGACATATTAGGGTATGAATTGTGACACTTAATATGGCTCCAATTCCATTTTAATGATATTTACTGATGTTTTGGCCCCCAGCCAAAGGTCCAAATAGAGGAATCAAGGATTCGAGATAAACCCAAGGTGAAGCTCTCCCCTCCGATGACCAGGTCTCTCAGGGGCAAAGTTCTGAAAACACCGGAGAAGATAAATCTGACTCTGCAACAACAGTGCTATTGGACACCCAGGGAAATAAGCCCTGAGCTCATTCAGCCCAAATCACAACCAAAGGCAAGCAAACACAACAAACCAGAGAGAAAACACATATGGCAAGCTTACACTAAAATAAAGGAAGACAACAAGAACAAGAAAATGGCCCCTGCAGGAGGAACAAAGTCCAAGGATGAGGAGCACTTAGCTTAAAGCATTAGGGCTTGCCCACCACTGGCAAAGGCACTACGGGCTCGCCATAGCCCGTGCTACTTGGAACTTTGTTCCAGGTAGCAAATCTTTAACAACAACAACACCACTGGCAGACCAGTGTACTACAGGTGCAACCTTCCACTTTAACATCCAGCAACACAACTGGCTGGTTAGGAGAGCCAGTTGCAGGCTAGAGATAGGCTGCCTGGTGGAGGTAATCAGTACTAATGAGTTTTGAGCTAGTTTCAGCGACTCCCTTATTCTGTGTAAATCATTTACAGAGTTATTTGACACTTTCAAGGCTTCATTTCCTGTGAACCCTACAGTTACCTGTAAAGCTCTGCCAACTTTTTGGAGGCTTTTTCCGGTTGGGTGGTGAACTGCCACCCACTTCCTGTGCCTCTGTGAGGGGGGGGGGGGGCCCAGGTACTAGCTCTAGGCCCCAGTAGTCCAAATACAACCTCCATGACTGTTGTGACTGAGTATGGAGCCTTCTTGGAGCCTTGGAGCCACCAAGATAACTTCAGGGAGCCACTAGGGGACTCCCCCAAGAAATCTGACTTTTCTAAATATTTTAAAGTTATAGAAATATCTATATAGATATTATAGAAAAAAAATTCTACAATAAGTGTTAAATTTACTTGTGAAAATCCTAGAGATTTTCAATTAGAGATAGGTTAAATCCTAGAGATAAAATCCTACTTACCTCCTCCAGTAGAATTAGAAAACTCCGTCATTAATTGGCCTAGAGGCATCTTTGCTCCCCAGGGCGTTGGTGTTGGTTTTGGCTCAATATCTTTAATCCATGCCGAAAATATACGCACCTGTCGGAGAATAAACACATTAAAATGTCTAGAATATATAGAATATATAGTCTAGAATAGAATATACATAGATATATATCTCTCTATATATCTAATGCCTCGCTCTATTCATAAGTACCCCAATAGCAGACTGAGGCAGTTCATCAAGGCTACTAGCATAGACTGGTCCACTTTCTCTGACACTTCCATAAAACCATTCTTTGTGTACACCCTCACCAAACCATTCTTTGTGTACACCCTCACCAAACCATTCTCTATACACACCCTCACCAAACCATTCTCTATACACACCCTCACCAAACCATTCTCTATAGACACCCTCACCAAACCATTCTCTGTAGACACCCTCACCAAACCATTCTCAATACACACCCTCACCAAACCATCCTCTATACACATCCTCACCAAACCATTCACTATACACACCCTCACCAAACCATTCTCTATAGACATCCTCACCAAACCATTCTCTATAGACACCCCTCACCAAACCATTCTCTATAGACACCCCTCACCAAACCATTCACTATACACACCCTCACCAAACCATTCTCTATAGACATCCTCACCAAACCATTCTCTATAGACACCCCTCACCAAACCATTCTCTATAGACACCCCTCACCAAACCATTCACTATACACACCCTCACCAAACCATTCTCTATAGACATCCTCACCAAACCATTCTCTATAGACACCCCTCACCAAACCATTCTCTATAGACACCCCTCACCAAACCATTCTCTATACACACCCTCACCAAACCATCCTCTATACACATCCTCACCAAACCATCCTCTATACACATCCTCACCAAACCATTCTCTATACACATAACTTCCTTGGCAGCACTCAGTAGCTCCCTGGGGTTTAAAGCTTTGGCGCCACATTGCTTCCCATCCAAATCGGATGTCTGGTCTATTGAAAACCAGGACCATAATGAATCACTGCAAAGCAGATGAGGTGGAGCCAGACTACAGAGCCTGGAGGAAGGCAAAAGCACTACAAGGCATGCCAAAATGACAAACTCGTGAAAAATAGTGTGCGTCCAAGGTAACAAAAAAGTCACATAGAGAGGCTTGACAAGCAAATGCTGCTCACAAAGCCTAAACCAGGGCCAAGCCATACAGAAATAGATTAAGTGCTAGAGAGAGATCACAAGAACAATACACGAAAAGCCCTGAGATGAAACTGGTAAACCAGAAGCCGTTGAAGGGCCCATGAAGCATGCAACTGAGTCCCAGCAGTGAGAAAAGGGATGAAACCAGAAAAACTACTAGAGAGCCCAAGGTCAAACCCTGCTCAGAAGATAAACTACATCAACTCAAAGATGAGACAACTGGCTGCAACCTGTGACTCAAAGCCACACAAGAGCTGCTGGGACCAGGAACATTCACCAAATACCGAGCGCCAAGGACCCTGTTCAGCCTCAAAAACCCCCATGCCCGAATCTCAGCCAAAGACATGTTCCCAAATGCGGCAGCCAAAGCAGCATACCTAAGAACATCATGGACATGAGGGTAGACTGCAAGCTGGCGATATTTAATAATCCTGCGGATGACCTGAGACACCCGAGCCCTGGTACAGGGAAAGAGGAAAAACAGGTCAACTTAAAGCGTGTCCATAGCCACAGAAACCGAGGCGAGCAGGTAACGGTGCAGAGCCGCAATCGGGCACAACACATGATGCACTTCCAGCCTGACTAACCAAGCATCAAGAAACCAAGGGCTCCTCCGGAAGCCCATCGTCTCGTTCTGTGGCAGAAAAGGAGGAGACGGCCGCATCCGAACAAAACGGCCACCAGGATTGCAAGAGCAAAACATCTGTGTGGGAGGAGAGCATGAAGCTCACCGACCCGACCCCCAGAGGCCAATGCCAACAGAAACAGAGCCTTCTGTAAACATTCTTGAACCGAAAGGGTCACCCCAAACTGAGGAGAAGAGAGAAAGAAGAGCCCCGGTCCAAGGACCAAGGCAGCTCAGGTGGCACATGAGCAGGCCAGAAGTGAAACAAAACATGAGAAAACATACGGAACGGGAAGAAAGGGACAGCCACCCTGAACGCAAGCTAGAGTGGCTCCGCCAGTGCCGCACGATAAGAGGCAACAGAATTCGGCAGAAAATGCCGGTCCTGAAAGAGCCAAGAAAGAAAGGACAAGACAACCCGCACAGAAAGAGAAGACAACGGACAAAGAGAAAGGAAATGGCAAAAAGAACGCCAAGAAACTACATACAGTCGCCGAGACGACGACTGCAGGTGGGACACCTTCAATGAAGTCTCCTGACCACCACACAAGTGGTGATACACCTGCGTCAAAAATACCAGACATGAAGAGCAGAGGAGTAGATGGAAAGAGCCTTATACCGGACTGGCCACCACGGGGCCACAAGGAGGACACTCCTGCAGGAAGACTCCAACCAAGTCAGAACCCGAAGCAACAGCTGGACCGGGGGGAAGAGGTACAGGTAAATCCCAATGCAACCAGCCCTACCAAAAATTGTTCACCCCAATGACTCAGCGGCCGGGTAAGGGCGCCACATATCTCAGGAGATGCCGGAACCACGCCGGCACGAAGAGGTCCACCTCCAGGGAGCCTGTGCGACCGGCAGAGCAACTGAAGGAGTCGACGTTGATTGTCCATGCCGTGGGCAGGGGGAGGAACCGGGACAGGTCGTCCGTAAGGACATCGGACACACCCCAGATGTGAACTGCAGGGATAGCTAAACCCCGAGAACCAGCAGATGAGTCACTCGAAGCGTCTAACCCCAAAGAGTCAAGTACAAAAGAGTACGCCCGCAGTTCAGACAATGAACCACCGGAGCACAGTCCGAAGGGAGCCTGATTGTAGAGCTCTGAGCGACCCAGACCCAACGCAGCGAAAGCCAGACCACCATAAACTCTTGCACCATGCTGAGAGCCTGACAGAAGGACAGAGCCCACCGCCCCAGGCTGGCCTAGTGAGTACTGGTCACAAAACCCTAGCCGAGAGCTGAGGTATCCGTTAACACAACGAGCGAGGGCTCGGGAAGGCGCCAAGCCACTGAACCACAAAAAAAAAAAACAGAAAGGAAGCCCACGGGGATAGAACCAGGCAGCTGTGAGAGAGGCGGAAGGGATGCCCTCGAAGGAACCAGACAGGCACTGAAGCCAAACTCAAACCGGTGGGTAAACTAGCACAGAGAAATTCAGACTTCAATACAGCTGCTCGAGCAAATGCCAAGTGACCCTGGACCCCCCCTCCCCCCAGGAACAGCAGGAGGTGGGACTGCAGCTGCAGCAATGCTGCAGGAGGGAGACAGAAGCGGTCCGAGAGTCCCACACAAGGCCCAGCCAGGTCCGAACCTGGGACGGAAACCAAATGGGACTTCCTCCAGTTCACCCTAACCTCCACAAAGAAAACCCTGAGAAGAAGAAAACCTTTGGAATGAAACCGAAGAAGCCAAAGGAACCCAGAAATGAACCCGAGGGAAAGCCCAAACCACCAGATTTGCTGGCGGAAAATGCACCACGGAAAGGAAGGGCCTGACACATGACCCTGACAGAACCCCTCGGGAAAACGGCAAAAAAGCAAACTGAAAACCTATGGCCGAAGGTGTGGGAGCCAGCAGAACATACAGGGCACAGACTCTGGGCCCAAAATCAGGGCCCCTGAAGACAAACACAGACAGAAAATACATGATTGCACGAAAAGACCAATAACCAACTGGTCCCATGGAACATACAGGGCAGGAAGCCCTGAAAGAAAGAACAAAACAGAGACAGCAATGGGAGGATAAAAAAAACTCCAGACGGAGGCAAAAAAAAATGCCCCAAAACATGAACTCACATGCCCAGCAGTCACATGTAAACAAACAAGCCGCAGCACCACCCTGGTAGCAAGGCAGGGAAGAGCCCATGGTAAAGCAAAATGGCCACCAAAACAAAAATAGAAGCGTCCGACATAAGGGAGCCCAAATCACGCCAATAAATGGGGAAAAACCAAAGCAGATGGGACGGAGGGACAAAAATAAAACCCACCCAGAAGGCACAAGGCCAAAGCAGGGACAAACAGCCCTAGAACTGCTAATGGGCTCCCCTCCCCCCACAACCCCGGGAACCCCCAACAGAGGCCCCGGGGGCAGAGCCACCTTCCACGCCCATTACCCTACAAGAAAGGCAGAGTCCAAGGGAAAGGCAACAAGAAGGGGGCCTGCTGGTAAGGCCCAGAAGCCTCGGTGGGAGGAGCAGGCTCAAAGGCTTCCATCTCTGCACGAAAGCTCCGAAACCCCAGCTGGCACCAAGGGAGGGGTAAATGCCGAGTAGCAGGAACCCCTTACTGAAGTGAAGGCATGAAAGCTCTAGGAAGGGCAACCCTATAACCCAAGGGTTGTATTTAGAGGATGCTTAGGGAAAGCAGTCCTAAGTACATGCAGTTCCAGTACACTACGTTATTCCTGGCCAACATGCCACAAACAGCGGGAAATACCACAAGGGCACAAAATCCTGCAGGAAACTGAGGCCAGAGTTGACAAGCACCCCAGAGCGCTTCAGCCTGCGAACCGAGGAGCTGGGCAGCCTGTGTAGGGGCCTGGGGCTCCCCCCTCCCCCTCCCCTGAGTGGACAAGCAATGCGGCGGCAGTGGTTAATGTTTGCTTGTTTTCCTAGTTTTCTTTTGGGAGTTCTGTTTCTCTGATCGGTCTTGTTTTTTTGGCAATTTCCTACCATGTGTGGTAGGAAAAAGCCCCAGTCGATGGCGGACAACGAATACCCCAAATACAAGGGGGGTTTCCCTAGGCCATTGCTCCCTGCGCCTCTCTAAGGGGGCCAGGCTTTCTCTCATGGTCCCCGGTAGGCAGAACTCCACTGACTGAAGCCCCAGATTAATATAGCGTATATCAGTCCTATATAGCTCCAGGGAGCTGAAGGGGCTCCCCACAGAAAAACTACTTTAGTTTGTTTCATCATACATTTATTGAAATATATTTTTAATGTGTTTTTTTGTACCCTCAACTCTTACCACCTTTAAGATCCACTGTATAGTTGTTTATATTTTGGGCAAGAGAATTGCTATACAGGATGTGAAACTTGTATTTCTGGATGTGATGTTTTGTGTTGCCACATCAGGCCACCAGGGCTGCACACCCGGCGGTGGCGCACCACCATAGCACTCTGGTTCTGTTGTCATCTACTCATTGCATATAGCTGACAGGGGGATGAAAGTTTAACATTCCTTTCAAATGTCTTCATTTTCATTTATATAATAAATAAATGTTTCTTAGAGGTAACACAGTCGTTAAATAATGTATGACATATTAGGCGTGGGTTATGTATGCTGGGTAAGGTGGCGAGATGTGAGCTTCCTTCATAACTGTCAACGTATCGTAAGCAATTTATCAAAGTTTGTGATAACAGACCGTGATAACTCAGCTAGTTTTCAATATTTTATTATTAGCAACGATTTATGTGCCTAGAGAACTTAGCCAGTACGCTCATCGGGCTCCCTAGCCTATGGCGCTCGGTCTCACATCCGTACTATGGCCACATTAGATGCAGGGCAATTTTTTTTATACATTTAAAAATAAAAAACATGCATCTTATACACTAACAAATATGGTATGTTAGGTAGGTAGCTTGCAAAGATACGAAGGGGTACCTCCCAGAAAAAAAAATTAAAAAGAATATTGTACAAAACTTTTAATGTAATATACTGTACAGTACAGTACATACAAAATTTCTACCTTAAAATCAGCAGCTCCTGCAGCTAGAAGAATGTTATTGGGATGCCAGTCCAAAGTAGTGATGGTGGACCGGATGGGCTTCTTGATGTGTTTAGATACCCACCAGTTATTTTCCTGCTCAAAGTAACACACCGATATCAGCCGTGCTCCTGATCCTACAGCAAATTTGTTTTCTGCGGAATGTTAAATCTTTTAACTCGCTCAAAACATGGCAAGGAAAAAACAGACAAATATATAAGTTCTGCACATTTCTATTCACATCTAGCAACCTATTACTTCTTTATTTGCACAAATGTTTAACCCACCAACTTTCCCCAGTAACAATAACGACAAACTGAAACTGGCAAAATTTGTAACTTTTTTCAGATACAGCACCATTAATCAATTCTCTGGGCTGCTGTGACCCATACCACCAAGATTGCACTACTACCCATTAGCTACTCTGGAGCATGCATTTTAATTTTTGCCCTTAAACCCTTCCACCGAGTGACATGACTGGGGTTGATCTCGGTAACTCTCCGTAACCTGCACATCACAGCTGGGGCATTTTTAAAGTACAGAATAAGATTTAAAATCCCACAGGTACACGGAGCTCACATCTGCATCATCAGGTCTCCAGTAAACAGATTCCATCTTATAAAAATAAAATGTGAAGACCACTAGGGGCCTGGCGGTTGAGTAGCCAGCGCTCAGAATTCACATTTCTAAGGTTCTGGGTTCGATCCCCGGTGGAGGCGGAAACAAATGGGCAGGGTTTCTTTCATCCTGATGCTCCTGTTCCCCTAGCTGTAAATTATGGTACCTGGGAGTTAGATAGCTGCTACGGGCTGCTTCCTGAGGATGTGTAAAAAAAAGAAGGCCTGGTCGAGGACCGGGCCGCGGGAACGTTAAGCTCCGAAATCATCTCAAGATAACCCCTCCTGGATGTGAGAGCCTCAGTGCCATACTAAGAGGGCATCCTGAATAGTGCATACTGCAGCAGCTGACTCCATTGACATACACCTTGTACTCATAGCCCAAGGCGATAATCTCATAGATCTGGACTGGAATAAGAATTATGTACAATAATCAGTTATCAGTTAACCCATTGCTGGTTATGATGTTCAGAGCACAAGACAAACATCCATAGCGCACATAGAATACTCAGGGCTTAGGACCAGGATTTCGATAATAGCAGTGACGGGGCTAGAGTTAGCAATGTGCAAAGTATATTGGAAGGTATTTTGCTGTCAGGTGGCATCAGCAACTGAAAAGCATGTGGTGCCATGTTATGCTTTGATTATCAGATTACCACACCCACCAAAATTGCTTGTTGTTCTGTTATGGTGCATATGTAGATACTGTAGTAACATACAATGTATGTAACATACAGTGTAATAAAAGCAAAAACAATATGTTTTACTGTTCTAAGGATATAATATCGTGTGCACATTAGTGACATGAATTTATCATTATGTAACAGTGTTTAACATGTTTTGTGATGCAAGTACTGTAACATTAAGAGCCCATTGCATCATTGCACTTAAAAAACAGCGTTGAATGTACTGTAATGAAATGCCACTTTCTGGGTGAGCTCTGGAGGCTTCCTGAAGCAATGGGGCTAATATGCGATACATTAGACTAGGGCTTTAGTCAATGGAGTTCTGCCTACCAGGAACATGGAGCCAGAACCTGGCCCCACTCAGAGAGGCACAGGGAGCAATGGCCCTGGAAACCCCCCTAGTTGGGGGTTTCCCTTATCTGCCATCGACCAGGGTTAGGCACCCAGAACAGTAGGCATAACAAAACAGACCCCACACGGTAAGAAAATTGCAACCAAAAACCGAACAGAGAGGCAGAACTCCCTCCAATCCCAAGGAAACAAACAAATGTCACACTATCGCCATGTCGCTCGTCCTTGCAGCCCCCCCCCCCCTTTTGAGGGGGAGAGGGAGTCCCAGACCCTCCCTTGCTGGCAACCCAGCCACTCCAGTTTGGAGGCCAAGTATCAACCACGTGAAAACCACCGACTGGAGGGAGGGAGGGTTGCCAGGGGGGGCTCCGGGGCTCACCCAGAAAATGGCATTTTATTACACTCAATGGTGGTTTTCTGTGGGAAGCCCCCTTTGGCTTCCTGGAGCTACATAACCAAAGATAGGGAAAAGAGGGACTTACCCGGGAGGTGGCCGCAAAACACTCCTCGACGCGAAGTCGAGATAACTGGCTGCAACCTGTGGCCCAAAACAACACAAGAACGCCCAAGCCCAGGAATGTTAACCAAATATCGGGCAGCCAGGACCCTGTTCGACCTCCAAAGTCCTTATGCCCGAATATCAGCCCAAGACATGTTGCCAAAAACAGCAGCCAACGCACCAAACTTCCTAACATCATGGGCACGAGGATAGACCGCAAGCTGGTTAGACTTAATAACTCTGTGGACAACCTGGGAGACCCGAGCCCTGGAACAGGGAAGGAGGGAAACCAGATCAACCCAAAGCGCATCCCCATCCACAGAAGCCGAAGCGCACAAGTAATGGCGAAGAGCCGCAACCGGACACAAGACATGATGCACCCCCAACCCCCTGACCTGACCAAGCATCAAGAACCCAAGGACCCCTCCAGAAAGCAGCCATCTCATTCTTCGCCAGAAAAAAAGGCGAAGGCTGCAACCGAACAAACTGACTACCAGGACTGAAGGAGCAGAAACCCCTGCGCCGGAGAAGAGCACGAAACTCACCGACCCAACACCCAGAGGCTAAAGCCAACAGAAACAGAGCCTTGGAAAAACAATCTTGAGCTGAAAAGGCCACCTCGAATCAAAGAGAAGAAAGATAGGAGAGCATCCTGTCCAAGGACCAGGATGGCTCAGGCGACGCATGAGCAGGCCGAAGGTGATATAAAGCACGAGAAAGCTTACGGAACAGGACAGAAGCAACATCCACCCCGAAGCAAGCTGAAATCCAGAGCATCCCAGACCCTGCCTTAATCGACTGAGCTACGACATGGAAAAGGAGTTGAAACCGAAGTTCTACTGAAATTACTGGATCCTGCAGCCTCCGAGGTTTCAACTCCTTTTCCATGTCGTAGCTCCGTCGATTAAGGCAGCGTCTGGGATGCTCTCGGACGCAGGTTCGAATCCTCGTCACAGCCTTTGTGGATTTGTTCAAGCTTGCTATATCGTCCTCATCGGTGCTGTATCACTAGCATCTAACCCTTGTGATAGGTCCTTATTGTGCCTAGCTTCATCAATATCATGACCCTTATGTTCTTCAAACAATAAGGTGTGAATTTCACCGACAGAGAGCGATTTTTCAACACCGCGTCAGACAGGTTTTTAGAGCCAGAGGTGCGTGCGCCACCCATGGTTGTTCACTTGGAACTGAGCCAGCCAGCAGTCCTAGGAATATTTTCCAAGATGGCTTCCTCTTACTGGAGGTCCCAAGAGTCCACTTCATACACAACCTACCGTGCGTATTTTGAATGGGTAGAAATATTAAAAAGGTGTTTTCTCGGTTGGTGCAGTTTCCCACCGACTGAGTTTTCTCGGTTGGCACAGCACAATGGTTAAGACGCTTAAACTTGCCCCCCCTCCCCCCAGGTAAACCTGCAGAACGGTAGAAATTTCTCAAGCGTGCGAGTCCGACGGAACCCATGCCACGCCCCAAACAAAAAGAATGGGCAGTCTGCCAGCCAGGAAGACTCCAGAACCTCCAAACACACCCAATGCAGGGAAGAAGAACCGAACTCAAATGAGGATGTCTCCATCACGGAGACAGAAGCTGGGTCTCGCAGGAGGTACGCAGCAAGAACCTCCCGAACCTCCTTAGGTGATATTTGAGAGGCAGAAAACCTCTGGAAAGACAGAGAAGAGGAACCCAAGGAAGCCCAGAACCAAACCTGGAAAAGAGTCGACCCCTAATCATACTCGTACAGGGAAGGGAGGGGGGGTTAAGAAAGCCCTTCCCCCCCTGCAACAGCAAGCCCCACAATGATGGCACCAACACCCAAGCGGGGTCAAAGGTGGCCCAAAGCCCCCCAGGTCAACTCCTCCCCAGCCCCAGGATCCCCCAAATTGGGACCCGGGGCAGAGCCGTCCTCCATACCTTCTACCCCTGCAGAAAAGGCAGTGTCCAGGGAAAAGGCTGAAAAAAAGGGGGGGCCTGCTGGTGGGACCCAGAAACCTTGGAAGGAGGAACCAGCTCAAATGCCTCCATCCCCAACATGAACGGGGCAGCCCCCGAAGCTGCTCAAGTCTCATTACCAACTAAACCCTGCCCCGACCCTGAAACCCTTAGACATTTGAGAGTTGGAAGTAGGGGGGGAGGTGCAGGATGAACAACAGGGAAGGACCAGGGAGCATGGACTGAACCAGAGTCAAAGCGACTAACGTCCCCAGATTCGGCTCCCTATAACCAAAGCAGGGCAGCCGCGGGGCATCTGGGTGGGAAACCAACCTTGCGCTTTGCAGCAACCTAAACCTAGCATGCAATGCAGATGATGCCTGTACCATAATAGTAATGTCATCAGAATAGTACTTAAGAACAAGCAGAGAACACAACTTTTAAGACTCCAGGTCAAAGGTGTCGTTGACCCAACGGGCAGCATAACGGAGGCAAAAGTGGTGACTGTCACCCTGAGACAAGGGCAGACAGCAACCTTCAAACCTTCACGAGGCAGGCTGGAACTCGGGCCCTGATAGTGTTTTCCAGGGCCCTTAGGCTGACTGCTACGAGAAGCCCGGGCCAGGTGTTCCTAACCGGTTAAGACCCAAAGCTGACAAAGGGGGCATGGGGAGATCAAATTTCTGAAACCCCTGTAACATGTACAATCACAGGGGCCTAGCAAAGGGCCACCAATATATTATAAGTGGAACTATAGCCACACCAGGCAGACCCCCCAGGCAAGGAAAACAAAAACTAAAGAAAACCCTGCAAAAGTACGTCCCCAAAGGATACAGGAACCGGCCGCTGTGTAGGTAGACAGGTTGCACAACACCTTGATGCCCCAACCAGCATGATACCAATCCCTACCCAAGGCCAAACAAGGGCCATGAAGCCCAAGCTGGCCCCAAGGGCGAGGTAAGTGCCAAGCAGCAAAAACCCCTACGGAATTGGTTCTTGAACGCATTAGGAAAGAAAACCCTAACATGCAAAGGTTATGGTTTTAGGGAAGGCATCCTTACCTAAGCACTCACAGGGCACTTAGGGAAGGATGCCCTTAAGCGCATACAGCACTGGTACTCTTGAGGACACCTGGCCACCACACACAACAACATCGCAGAGGACACCACAAAGGTCGACACTGCTTGGAAAGCGGGGCCAGAGAAGACGTCTGCCCCGGTTCGCATTAGCTAATGAACTAGAGTGGCTGGGTCGCTGGCATGGGAGGGGAGGGGGGGGCGGCGGCTGTGCAGACGAGCAACGCAGCAATGTAGTGTGACATTTGCTTGTTTCCCTGGGATTGGAGGGAGTTCTGCCTCTCTGTTCTGTTTTTGGTTGCAATTTTCTTACCATGTGGGGTCTGTTTTGTTATGCCTACCATTCTGGGAACGGTAGGTATAACATCCCATTCAAGTCTACTGGCACTATTGCTTTAGTAGCTTTTCTGGGTACTGGGTATTGCCTTGGCACTGTTGCTTACACCTAGAAGTTGCTTGTTTTGGTACATTCTTCCTTTCTGGTAGAAAACCCCTAGCCACAGGGGGGTTTCCAGGGCCACTGCTCCCTGCGCCTCTCTGAGGGGGCCAGGTTCTGGCTCATGGTCCCCGGTATACTGAACTCCATTGACTAATGTCCCGGTTTAATGATTCGCAAATTAGCCCAGGGAGCCGAAGGGGCTCCCCACAGAAAAATGTTATATTTTTGTATATTATCCTGTACAGTGTTATCAGTCAATGCTATAATCTTGGGCTATACACAATACATATTTTTCTCATACAAAGCTGTACAGCAAAAATGTAAAATATATGTTTTCTTTAACAACAATAATAAATACTGACCATTTGGGGACCACTTGACACATGTGGCAGCTCGGTTGATACGTAGAAGTACAAGGGTAGGACTCCACTTGCCATCAGTTCCACATGTCCACACATAAGCATTTCGGTCCTACAAAAACACAAATAACAACTTGTAATTTCTGCATTATAGTCCTAGAAGTTTTATAATCACACCTATCTTTAAGATATATTGCAATGAAATACTATGAACTAACATATCCAACAGTCACTGGTACAAACCAAGCACTGAATATAATGAAGTGCCTATTTCTGGTGGGTTCCCTCTGTATGTTCCTGAGCTACCCATCTGCAGTTCTCAAAACCCTAGTACCACACCTGGCCCTAATGACTCATTACTGCCTACCAGACACCACCACTACTACCAGGATCTGGCCCCTCCCCTCCCCCTCAATATAGGCATAAGGAAGAGAGGATGCTTGATCAACCACATTACCATCAGAAAGGTAGACCACACCAAAACAAGTACAGTGGTACCTCGGAATGCGAGTGTCCCTGTATGCGAGTTTTTCGGAAGACGAGCAGGATTTCCTCAGAAAATATGTCTCGGAAGGCGAGGGTTACCTCGGAACGCGAGTTTGTTCATACATGTACAGGCCGACTGGCGCGTGGTGGCATGGCGATCGCGCCTCAGTTTACCAGTGTCTCGTGTCCAGTGACTATCCCACCTGAATTCTTCACAAGGATTTACAGTTTTTTATCGGTTTTTTGGCCATTTGAGCATAAAAGTTGCCATTATATATCTTGCCATGGGTCTCAAGAAAGCCATTGGTAAGGTTCAACCTAAGAAAATAGCTGTGAGTAGAGGCAGTAGAGGATGTCCCTTCTTGATTAAGAAAATGTGTGAAGTATGGGAAGAACTGCAAAGTTTTGTTGAAAAAACTCACCCAGATAAAGCTGTAGCAGGCCGTTGCATTGACCTTTTAAATGATAATGTGATGTCTTACTACAGACAAGTGTTAAAATGTAGGGAAAAACAAGTGTCATTAAACAAATTCTTAGTAAAACAAGCAAGTCCTAGTGGTATGCAGGCAAAATGTGCCAGTGTGTGCATACCAGTGAAGTCCTCACTGCCTGATGTGATAATGGAAGGGGACTCCCCTTCCAAACAGTAACTCCTCTCTTCCTCCCACCTCCTCACCATCTTCCATACGCCTACAGCATTCAACAGCAAGGTAAGTAATAGCTTGAACATAGTTTTGTAGGTTTATTTAGATGAATTAGGTATAAAAATTTAGTTTGATGTGGGGTTTTTGGGGTAGTCAGGAACGGATTAATTCATTTCCCTTTATTTCTTATGGGGAAATTAGCTTCGGAATGCGAGTTTTCGGAATACGAGGCGTCTCCAGGAACCAATTAAACTCTTAAACTGAGGTATGCCTGTACCTGCTAGCACAACATTTGCCACCCTGATTCAAACTATTTACACTCTCACTGTTAAGGTCCAGCAACTAGCTAGTTCCACACCCTTATCACCCGACGACAACCCAATGACAACCCATAAGGTTGTCAACCTGATGACAACCCACCCTTTTGGCAACCCAAAAGGCAGGGTCAGCTATCCCTGTTATTCACGCACTTGGTGTGCTACAGTATGGTCCTCATGTCTCGCAGTTTCGCAGCTCTCTGTCAGAGAATGGTGTGAGTTTTGCACATATTCCCAGGTACCTGGCCTACCTAATATGTTACTTATTGAATGTCGGTAGTTACCCCTCAGGACTTACTTTGGGGACTGTCTTGCTATCCCTTTCAAGTCTGCTGGCACTATTACTTTCGTAGGTTTTCTGGGTACTGGGTATTTCCTTGGCATTGTTGCTTGCACCTAGCAGTTGCTTCTTTTGGTACATTCTACCTTCCTGGTGGTTTCCACTTTGGTAATGTCATGGATCAAGTATCCCCCTTCCCCTATGCCTTTATTGAGGGGGCCAGATTCTGGTGCAGGTATTCCATAGTTGCTTGTCACTCATTAGAGCTTGTGAGGTACTAGAGTTTACAGGATTCCAGGTGGGTAGCTCAGGGATAAAAAGGAAACCTCTCACTCCTCCCCCTTCCCTCCCCTAAAAAAAATATTTGTGTGCTTTAGTTTCATACATTTGTTCAACTCTAACTGGTCAAGATGGAGTTAAAGCCAAGAAAAGCAGTCAACAACTGGCTTACCGCTCCACAGGTCACAATTCGGTTGGTAGTAGGAGCCCAGTCAATTCCAGTGACACGCAGGTCATGGCCTTGAAGTGTCTCTTGCAGCTTCCACTCTGATCCACACCGACCATATATGTTCACTTCGTTATTGTTGAGGCTTAGAGCAACTTCTGAAGTATAGAGAAAGCTAGTCTAATTAGAAGAAAACAAATTTAAGCTGTTGTTTACAGAGAAATAAAATAAAATTATGAAAATATCATTTACGGTAAGATATGTAAAATATATTAGATGTACAATGGGTCCTTGCTCTTCTGAACCTTGCTCTATAGTATTCCTGGATGGTCCGAACAGTTTATGTTCGGTGCATGTTATTCTGTAGAACAAACAAATATTGGTTTAAATGAGTATTGTTGGCCAAAAACCACTGACAAGCCCAGCTGTGGGACGCAGTTGTATCAACAGCCAGCCTAATCCAATTGTAAACTTGTACAGTAAATCTTTCAACCCTTAACCACTGCACTGCTCCAAACAACAAATGTCGTTTTGAGAGTTGTGCGTTTTTTTTTAATTAGGCTATATTTTAATGTTTTTTAATGTTTTCATCAGTGTTTGTTTTTTGAAATGAAAATAGTCGAGTTTGAAAACATTTTGACATTAACATCATAATCTGTTTGACATCTGAACATATATAAAAATAACAAAAATATGTCCTTAACAATTGTACTATGAAGTTTTTGCCAAAAACAGGTGTGCAGTGCAGGGGTTAAAGGTTAGTTATCATCATTTACCAATTTAAGTTATTTCAAAGTTTTTATACAAATGATCTAAATACTGCACTACACAATCGAGTGATCCCGTGTCTATGATGTTACTGTACTTGGTAATTTGTTCCCAAGGATAGCCACCATGTTTTGAACTAGCATTTACCCAAGTCTTTCCTGAATCTAAACTTATCCAATCCAATTTTGTATGTTTATAGTTCACCTATATGCATGTAATGACTTGACCAAGAACCAGGAAAAAACTCTATCATTATGAATTGATTACTATATGATGTGGCTACCATCTAATAATAGCCTGAGATAATCATTAAACCATAATTTGGCATTTCCTGCTGGTGTTTGAATCTATTTCTGGACAACATTACCGGATAGAATAACAGTAAAGGGATTGGGTTGCTAGATACTTTCTTAGAGCTGTGCCTGGAATAGGTTTAATGCAAGGCTGTGAAACTAGTGGCCTGCCACTCTTCAACACGCAGCCCACAACTCACTTGCTGCTTCAATCACCCCCCAGATGTTAAGAGTCCTATCTTGAGATTCTTCAGATGATTTTGGGGCTTTTTTTTAGTGTCCCCTCGGCCCGGTCCTCGACCAGGCCTCCTGAATATATATATTAGAATATTTAAGTGTTTTTGTTTGTTAGGTGCCTGTATGTCCCATAGCATAAAATGTGAATAAGAAATCATTTCCAGTAGAAATCAATTATATGTAGTTTTAAGTATGTACAGTATACCGCTGAACCAGGTTTATGTGTGTTTCAGACGTGACAGCTCTCAACTTTTGCTGAGGCAGGTGGTGTCACTGTCACCAGCCAAGCCATTATTTGAAGCAGTTATAACATCATAATAATCAGAAGCACTTTTCAGCTTTATTTACTTTTTTCTCTTTCTTTTTTTACATGAGCCTATAATCATGTTACCAAAGACATTAATGAAGAGCTTCGGGTTGTACAGGAAAAGTGATTGAGTTTTCATGGTTAATATCACAAAACACTTAAATTACTTGTACACAAACATGAAAGAATGTAATAAATTTATTTACCTGAATTTACCTGAGAGCCACCATCTCACTACCTGCTTGATGGGGTTCTGAGTGTTGTTTTACTTCCCAAGCCCGGCCCGAGGCCAGGCTTGACTTGTGAGAGATTGGTCCACCAGGCTGTTGCTTGGAGCAGCCCGCAGACTCACATATCCACCGCAGCCCGGTTGGTCCGGCACTTCCTGAAGAAAACTATCTAGTTTTCTCTTGAAGATGTCCACTAGAGGCCTTGATGAGGACATGAAGTCAGTTGCTTGTCAAAGGTCCCCCAATTGGTGCTGAGGATTTAATCCAGCTGGATTTTGAATGGCAGCAATGTTCTGGTATTTACAGCTTCAGTGGGTAGGCAGTTGCATGGGTTTATAACCCTACGGGTGAAAAAGCATCTCCTGTTTTCTGTCCCGCATTGACTTGAGCCTGAAACCATTGCTCCTTGTATGTGTTACATCTGACTTTTTGAAGGAATTGCTTGGATCAACATCCTCCGAACTGTTCTGTATTTTAAAAGTTTTCCTGGTTCTTGGTCAAGTCATTACATGCATATAAGTGTATTATAAACATACAAAATTGGATTGGATAAGTTGAGATTCAGGAAAGACTCAGTAAAGATTCAGTAAATGCTACTTTAAAGATGGGATCAGCTCTGTCATGTCCAGTTTGTAGTGTAGTTAATCCTGTGGCCCTCTACCATTTCTGGTATAAGTCGGCTTAGTTCTGGGACACTTTTTGTCGCCCGGTGTTGAACTTTCTCCAAAGCAGCTATGTCCTTCAGAAGATGAGGTCTCCGTGCAGATGACAGACAGTAAAGTGAATTGAAAGGGATGCCAGTTATCAATTTATGACTTTTTATTTCTTATTTTTTTTTTTGCAGGGATATTCAATTTTTAAATTGATAACACTTGCCACAAAACTAAAATTCAAAAGGTTACATTATGCAAAATTAACCCTTAAACTGCACACCACAACAAGGGTTGTTTTAGGCCTATCATAAAAAAAACTCCCATACATACATGGGGCTCACATTTGCTTCCCCAAGGCCTCCAGTAACCCATGATTTAACCTGATGATAGGATGTCCTTAGGGGCATTTTGCCATACAAGACAAGACATTTAAAAAATGACAAAAGTTATTTGTATCAAAAAATAGAAATACTGTACAGTAATGTACTTATAATAATAAAATGTGATACAAGTTATATTATAAGTTATAGAGCGAGTACTTACGGGTTCGGTCAGTATTCCAGGCATGGCAGGTGATAGGCACAAGACCGAACTGAAACACTTCTGTCATGATGTGTCACTTGGAGCAGGTACACTGCAACACTGATGAAAACATCCTCCAATTATTATATGTACTGGTATTTATATATTAATCACTCATCATCAAATCTACGTCAACACAGACTTCCGAAAAATTGTAAATTAAATAAATCATGAAAGATTATAGAAGTTACATATCTAAGTACAAATCAGATGTCTAGTTTATGAATCAACACTTTTCTTGCCTATTCACTCTCCTATAACCCTTAAAGTGCTCAATACATTGAAGGGATGATCTCGCTAATTATCCTAAAGCTACACGGCACACTCAAAGAGATGTTTTAAAGATTGTATTGACATGATATGTTTGCTGATCATCACAAGCTACTATGAGAGAGATATGACGCTAAAGATGACTGTCATGCCCTTCAAGATGACCTGGACAAAACAAATGTATGGAGCAACATTTGGCTGATCTAATTTAATGTGAATAAATACAACATTATGAAATGTGGAACAGGAAATAAAAAGTCACACACAAGTCACATCTTTTTGGCATTTCTGGCAAAAGCCCAAAATGCTTTGTATAACAGTGACTTCATTAGTATGTGTCACTCCTGTCCCTATAATTCTACATTACTCTTGTATTCTTAGTACACACATTCTTTTGAACAAACATTATCATTATCAAAGAACTCTGATAAAGAAAAAAAACATATGGGCAGTCCTTGATAGAAAGCTGTCATCTGAGGAATACATTGTGCAAGAAGCCTAGGCTACTCTTTCAAACTTCAGAATCACTATTAACTACATGGATGGCAATATTTTGAAGAATTTTGTCACAACCTGTTTGAGACCAAAACTGGAGTATACAGCGGTTATATGGAGCCTGTATCTCAAGAAGTGCATAAATAAACTGAAAAAATGAAGACATTCAACTAAATGGCTTTCAGAACTGAAAATCAAGAGCTATAAGGAGAGGCTAGAGATATTAAAGTACCAAAGCTAGAAGATAGAAGAAAAAGAGGCGATACAAATATTGCACTTTAAACAAAATATTAACAAAAATCAATATAAATAACAAAGAAGAATTCTTGAAACATACATCTTCAAGACCAAGAGATCATGAAGATCATGGACCAAAAAGACCAGCTAAGGAAACAAAGCTGCCATAAACAAATTTGAAAGTTCTCTTTTGCAAGCAGAGTGGTAGAGGGTTGGAACAGTGAGAAGATGGTGGAGGCCAAAACCATCAGTAGCTTTAAGGGGTCATATGACAGCGTACCTGGATGATGAGACATGAGGAGCACAGACATATTTATATTTATCCTGTGACAACACTTACGTAATGACGTGCACGTCACATCCAGAGATGTATTAAGGCACCATGTAAGATTTCAAACCTCCGCAAATACACAGGGCTCATATCCGCTACCTCAGGCCTCTGGTAAACAGATACCAGCTTTGAAAACATATGTGGGCACCACTTCTGGGTGTGAGGGGCTTCAATACTAAGTCAGCAACTATGAGCAATGCATGCAGCAGTAACTTATGTTAGCAGCAGTAACATCACCGCCACGCAGCTCATGCCTACAGCATCACATAACAATGATGAAAGGAATGCTATAGTGCTTTTAATTCAGAAGGGGGCCCCACCTTCAGTAGCAAATGACACAGGGACACCCAGGGACTGGAATACAATTAATATCAAAAGAGAATTTGATAAAATACCTCCAAAGGATACATGATCAACCAGGCTGTGATTCACATATCAGGCTGCAACCAGCTACATCCAAAATCCTGGTTGCCCAGACCATTAACCAGAGGCCTGATCAGAGACTGGGCCTCGGGAATGTTCATCTTCGGGACCATTGCAAGGTAACCCCGCGGATCAAATCCTTATCTACCCCCACTAATGCCAGTATGTGTATACTGAAGTACACCGGACAACAAAAATCACTCCAGAACTAAGTCAACTTACGTATCAGGAACGGTTGAGAGCCATAAGGCTAACAACACTACAAACCAGGCATGACAGGGTGGATCTTATTGAAATGCTTTTAAAATACTGAACATATTGGAGGATGTTAATCCGGAAAATTTCTTCAAAAGTTCATGTGTCACACAAACAAGGAGTAACAGTTTTAAGCTCAACAAGCCACAATGTAGGAATCAGAACAGGAGATGCTTTATCAATCACAGGGTTATTAACCCAAGGAACCGTCTACCCGCCGAAGCCGTTAATGCCAAAACTCTGGTGGGTTTTAAAGTACAGCTGAAAAAGATCAAGTCAGATGGGGGGACCTTCGACAAGCCGCCGGTTTCCTGTCCTCATCGAAGCCAATAGTGTTAGTGGCTCTCAGGTAAACTCTCAGGTAAACTCGGGTTTTAATGTGGTCAACACTTGCCTGTAATCATTAAATTTATATTATCAATATAACAGGGTATGTCCTATGCTGTTACGGTTTTATCTGGAAATAAGGTTTATATATATGGTAAGAACACTCTTAGCTGGGTACTTGACATTATTAAGTAATTGTTATATTTACTACAGTACTATATATAGAAATCTTATCTTTTTAATTTTATTACCTTAATATTTTTCTTTATTTGCCATTTCATGTCTCCTCTTTTTCAAGCATTGTTATTAAATTTAGGTCTCTTAAATAAAAAGCTTCATAATTAACTGTTATTATATAAGGCAGATTACTATAAACTGTCACCTGTCTGTTTTATGTAATGCACAGACAGATGTAAAGTATACCTGTTGACCAGTAGGCTCCACACGAGCTTACTGGCCAACAGATATACTGGTACTTTATTCCTTACTGGCCAATAGGTGTACTTTATTCCTTACTGGCCAATAGGTATACTTTATTCCTGAACATAATTTTGAGGTAAAATAATCTATCTGTAGACCAGGAGCATCGAGAAGTGAGGTAAACCTCTTGGTGAACATGTAAACTGATTATGTCGACATACATCAGGTGATATAAAATTAATGTGATTGGACTTTTGTCCAGCTGAACCAGCAATATGATTGACTAAACGACAAGATGAAAAATTTTCCCATCAATCTGACTGGTCAAATGAATTATAGCAGTGACTATCAAGAAGCAGGTGAACCAGAACCAAATCCCCGAATACCTTCGTACCAACACCTCCCCGACTCGTGTGTTGGGGTCGTCTTACACAACATCTTAAAGCCTCCATGACACACTGATTTAAGAAGATATACACGATGCTTAGGGTCGTCTTACACAACGTCTTAAAACCTCCATGACACACTGATTTAAGAAGATATACACGATGCTTAGGGTCGTCTTACACAACGTCTTAAAGCCTCCATGACGCACTGATTTAAGAAGAAATACACGATGCTTAGTGAATCTACATCCTGGTGGCCAGGCACCAGTCACCTTACCTTAACAAAACATATGGAATTTGCTAGAGCCTTAATCAAGATACACATTAATGATGGTGGAGCTTAGGTAAATATATCAAAGTCTTAGGATTAAAATCTGTGAACCCTAAGCTGTACGAAATGGTAAATATCCACTCTTTAAAATCATTTAATAAGAATCACAGGGAATACAAAAATTGTCTGAGAAGCCTTGCTGGACACCACCTCGCAAAATCCAGTAAAAACACAGAATATAATCCACAGATGTAGAGAAAAAGAAATACGGTGAGGCGAGGAGCATTGAGAGCCTCGCCGGATGTGCGGCCCCGCCTCTCTCTCTTATCTCCTGGCCCTCCTCTCACCTCCTATAACACTCTCCAACATCTCTCACGCCCACCAACCGCCCCTACGGCACCCACTCACCCCCTACGGCACCCATACCAACCCCTACTTACCTATATATCGAGGGGATATTAGCGGACTCTGGTCAGTCTACGCTAACACCTGGAGCCTATGACAACACGCCGTGTCCGGACCCCTGCACGCGGCTTCCAACACTCCCCCTATCATGGCCTGCCTCCGCCCGCTACATCTCTCCGCTACACAAAAATACAGAGTTAACGGCATCAATTATTATAATAATATAGGACAGAAATAGCTTACAGCGCGAGAAGCTTGGAACACTCCGAGGGCTGGCTCTTAGTTGCAGGGAATGAGACAAGGGCGGGACCCCCGCAGGGCCGAGTGGAGGGCCGTCCACACCCTTATCAGTACACGGGGTGACTGTCCACACCCTTATCAGTACACGGGGTGACTGTCCACACCCTTATCAGTACACGGGGTGACTGTCCACACCCTTATCAGTATACGGGGTGACTGTCCACACCCTTATCAGTACACGGGGTGACTGTCCACACCCTTATCAGTACACTGGGTGACTGTCCACACCCTTATCAGTACACGGGGTGACTGTCCACACCCTTATCAGTACACGGGGTGACTGTCCACACCCTTATCAGTATACGGGGTGACTGTCCACAGCCTTATCAGTACACGGGGTGACTGTCCACACCCTTATCAGTACACGGGGTGACTGTCCACGCCCTTATCAGTACACGGGGTGACTGTCCACACCCTTATCAGTACACGGGGTGACTGTCCACACCCTTATCAGTACACGGGGTGACTGTCCACTCCCTTATCAGTACACGGGGTGACTGTCCACACCCTTATCAGTACACGGGGTGACTGTCCACACCCTTATCAGTACACTGGGTGACTGTCCACACCCTTATCAGTACACGGGGTGACTGTCCACACCCTTATCAGTACACGGGGTGACTGTCCACACCCTTATCAGTATACGGGGTGACTGTCCACAGCCTTATCAGTACACGGGGTGACTGTCCACACCCTTATCAGTACACGGGGTGACTGTCCACGCCCTTATCAGTACACGGGGTGACTGTCCACACCCTTATCAGTACACGGGGTGACTGTCCACACCCTTATCAGTACACGGGGTGACTGTCCACTCCCTTATCAGTACACGGGGTGACTGTCCACACCCTTATCAGTACACGCGGTGACTATCCACTCCCTTATCAGTACACGGGGTGACTCCACTCCCTTATCAGTACACGGAGTGACTGTCCACACCCTTATCAGTACACGGGGTGACTGTCCACACCCTTAACAGTACACGGGGTGACCGTCCACGGCCTTATCAGTACACGGAGTGACCGTCCACGCCCTTATCAGTGCACGAGGTGACCGTCCACGGCCTTATCGGTACACGGAGTGACCGTCCACGGCCTTATCAGTACACGGAGTGACCGTCCACGGCCTTATCAGTACACGGAGTGACCGTCCACGCCCTTATCAGTATACGGGCTGACCGTCCACGCCCTTATCAGTGCACGGGGTGACCGTCCACGCCCTTATCAGTACACGGGGTGACCGTCCACGCCCTTATCAGTACACGGGGTGACCGTCCACACCCTTATCAGTACACGGGGTGACCGTCCACACCCTTATCAGTACACGGGCTGACTGTCCACACCCTTATCAGTACACGGGGTGACTGTCCACACCCTTATCAGTACACGGGGTGACTGTCCACACCCTTATCAGTACACGGGGTGACTGTCCACACCCTTATCAGTACACGGGGTGACTATCCACACCCTTATCAGTACACGGGGTGACTGTCCACACCCTTATCAGTACACGGGGTGACTGGACCACCCTGCCACCCAGAGCGACTTAATATTCAAAGACTTCAGTAAGGGAGCAGAGTGGTGTCTTGAATTGGAGTTTGTTATTGTTCTAATTGGTGATTTATGTTGGGTAGTTAGTGGTCGGAAGGAATTTTGGGTTGTAGATCCCCAGGCACAGATATCTTAGGTGAGATATGAATAAATGGGAGAATAATATAGAATTGAGGCAGGCTGAGGTATGTTGTATCTGATCTTTGAGAGAAGGCCTACTGTTTTATAGACTTTCTTGTTATTTTTGTACATGGTAATGGAAGTTCAGCTTGTAGTCATTGTGATAACCAAGGAATTTACCTTCTATTCTGTATATTATTTGGGAAGTGTTAATTCTTAGGTTAATATGATCGGGGGACTTGTTACCAAACAATATTCCATTTCCAAACTATGATCTCCTCTCACTATATTACGCACTAATCTATCCTTATGTTACATACGGTATCTGTGCATGGGGCTCAACCTCTGCAAACTACCTGAAGCCCATCATCACCCAAGACAAATCTGCTATCAGAGCAGACAAACTCTACTTTCAGACAACACTCAGCCCCCCCCCCCTGTTGAAATCTCTAAACATGTAAAACATCAATGCTTTGTACTCTCATAAACCCAATGTGCCTTCTTGTATACATGTATATGTAAATAAATAAATAAATAAATGTGTAAAATGTTTTGTCAACGTTCAGGTTAAGTTTGTTGGCAATCAGCCAATGAGGAACTTTTTCTTAGTTCAGTATTCAATGTGTCATTTAGAATAAGTGGGTTAGCATTGAAGAAAATGAAAGTTATGTCATTAGCAAATAGAATTGGCTTCAAGTGTTGAGTGGCATTAGGAAGATCATTGATGTAAATGAGAAAGAGGAGCGGACCAAGAATACTAGGCTATGGAACGCCAGTGTTTATTGGCAAGGGTGGGAGAGATAGCATCATTCACAGAAATATACTGCAGGGTTATCTTAACAGCATTATGGGCCCCTGGGCACACCAGTGTGCTGGGGCCCCTACGACCAGGGTTATCTTAACAGCACTATGGGCCCCTGGGCACACCAGTGTGCTGGGGCCCCTACGACCAGGGTTATCTTAACAGCACTATGGGCCCCTGGGCACACCAGTGTGCTGGGGCCCCTACGACCAGGGTTATCTTAACAGCATTATGGGCCCCTGGGCACACCAGTGTGCTGGGGCCCCTACGACAACCACTCACGGGAATAAAATGTAAATGGTCGATAATATTAAACATATATATAAATATATATATATATATATATGTATATATATATATATATATATATATATATATATATATATATATATATATATATATATATAATGAAATGATGTATATATTATTGGCACATCAACAAAACTGATGCTTAATCATACTCCTCTACAGATATACCATTGATGGTATATCTGCTGAAACTGGATGATTGCTGGCAGGAGTGGATGCTGACGTGGATGCTATATATGAAGAAATGGTATGAGTGGCTGTCGTTGCACTGTGTTGAGCCACAATGTTAATTTTGGAAGATGTCCTGTTTTCTCCTCCTCCTCTACAGCTCTCTTTCCCTTCTCTGCTCCGCTCAAAACATTACGTAAGAAATGATGTTACAAAACATCATATCTGCTGAAAGGGTTATTCACCTGGAAATACATATCTGAAATATTTAGTATTCAGTCACACACCAGGATGTAGGGTTTTATTAGCCCAAAACGCTATGCGTGTTAGTGGCTTTACAAGAATGTAAACACATCAATGTTATGTATTCTCATGAACACAATGTACCTTCTTGTATATAAATAAATAAATAAATAAATAAATAAATAAAATTCTGCTTCCATAATGAACATATCCTATGCTCGTGTGGCCCCTATGCTCGTGTGGCCCCTATGCTCGTGTGGCCCCTATGCTCGTGGGACCCCTATGCTCGTGGGACCCCTATGCTCGTGGGACCCCTATGTTCGTGGGACCCCTATGCTCGTGGGACCCCTATGCTCGTGTGGCCCCTATGCTGGTGGGACCCCTATGCTCGTGTGGCCCCTATGCTCGTGGGACCCCTATGCTCGTGTGGCCCCTATGCTCGTGGGACCCCTATGCTCGTGGGACCCCTATGCTCGTGGGACCAATATGCTCGTGTGGCCCCTATGCTCGTGTGGCCCCTATGCTCGTGGGACCCCTATGCTCGTGTGGCCCCTATGCTCGTGGGACCCATATGCTCGTGGGACCCTTATGCTCGTGTGGCCCCTATGCTCGTGTGGCCCCTATGCTCGTGGGACCCCTATGCTCGTGTGGCCCCTATGCTCGTGGGACACCTATGCTCGTGTGGCCCCTATGCTCGTGGGACCCCTATGCTCGTGGGACCCCTATGATCGTGGGACCCCTATGCTCGTGTGGCCCCTATGCTCGTGGGACCCCTATGCTCGTGTGGCCCCTATGCTCGTGTGGTCCCTATGCTCGTGGGACCCCTATGCTCGTGGGACCCCTATGCTCGTGTGACCCCTATGCTCGTGGGACCCCTATGCTCGTGTGGCCCCTATGCTCGTGGGACCCCTATGCTCGTGTGGCCCCTATGCTCGTGTGGCCCCTATGCTCGTGTGGCCCCTATGCTCGTGGGACCCCTATGCTCGTGGGACCCCTATGCTCGTGTGGCCCCTATGCTCGTGTGGTCCCTATGCTCGTGGGACCCCTATGCTCGTGGGACCCCTATGCCCGTGTGACCCCTATGCTCGTGGGACCCCTATGCTCGTGTGGCCCCTATGCTCGTGGGACCCCTATGCTCGTGTGGCCCCTATGCTCGTGTGGCCCCTATGCTCGTGGGACCCCTATGCTCGTGTGGCCCCTATGCTCGTGGGACCCCTATGCTCATGTGGCCCCTATGCTCGTGTGGCCCCTATGCTCGTGGGACCCCTATGCTCGTGTGGCCCCTATGCTCGTGGGACCCCTATGCTCGTGAGGCCCCTATGCTCGTGGGGCCCCTATGCTCGTGGGGCCCCTATGCTGGTGGGGGCCCCTATGCTCGTGGGGCTCCTATGCTCGTGGGGCCCCTATGCTGGTGGGGCCCCTATGCTCGTGGGGCCCCTATGCTCGTGGGGCCCCCTATGCTGGTGGGGCCCCTATGCTCGTGGGGCCCCTATGCTCGTGGGACCCCTATGCTCGTGGGGCCCCTATGCTTGTGTGGCCCCTATGCTCGTGGGACCCTATGGTGGTGGGGCCCCTTTGCTCGTGGGGCCCCCTATGCTCGTGGGGCCCCTATGCTCGTGTGGCCCCTATGCTCGTTGGGCCCTATGCTGGTGGGGCCCCTATGCTCGTGGGACCCCTATGCTCGTGTGGCCCCTATGCTCGTGGGACCCCTATGCTCGGGGGGCCCCTATGCTCGTGGGGCCCCTATGCTCGTGTGGCCCCTATGCTCGTGGGACCCCTATGCTCGTGTGGCCCCTATGCTCGTGTGGCCCCTATGCTCGTGGGACCCCTATGCTCGTGTGGCCCCTATGCTCGTGTGGCCCCTATGCTCGTGTGGCCCCTATGCTCGTGGGACCCCTATGCTCGTGTGGCCCCTATGCTCGTGGGACCCCTATGCTCATGTGGCCCCTATGCTCGTGTGGCCCCTATGCTCGTGTGGCCCCTATACTCGTGGGACCCCTATGCTCGTGTGGCCCCTATGCTCGTGGGACCCCTATGCTCGTGAGGCCCCTATGCTCGTGGGGCCCCTATGCTCGTGGGGCCCCTATGCTGGTGGGGGCCCCTATGCTCGTGGGGCTCCTATGCTCGTGGGGCCCCTATGCTCGTGGGGCCCCTATACTCGTGGGGCCCCTATGCTCGTGGGGCCCCCTATGCTAGTGGGGCCCCTATGCTCGTGGGGCCCCTATGCTCGTGGGACCCCTATGCTCGTGGGGCCCCTATGCTTGTGTGGCCCCTATGCTCGTGGGACCCTACGCTGGTGGGGCCCCTATGCTCGTGGGGCCCCCTATGCTCGTGGGGCCCCTATGCTCGTGTGGCCCCTATGCTCGTTGGGCCCTATGCTGGTGGGGCCCCTATGCTCGTGGGACCCCTATGCTCGTGTGGCCCCTATGCTCGTGGGACCCCTATGCTCGTGGGGCCCCTATGCTCGTGGGACCCCTATGCTCGTGGGGCCCCCTATGCTCGTGTGGCCCCTATGCTCGTGTGGCCCCTATGCTCGTGGGACCCCTATGCTCGTGTGGCCCCTATGCTCGTGGGGCCCCTATGCTCGTGAGGCCCCTATGCTCGTGGGGCCCCTATGCTCGTGTGGCCCCTATGCTCGTGGGACCCCTATGCTCGTGTGGCCCCTATGCTCGTGTGGCCCCTATGCTCGTGGGACCCCTATGCTCGTGTGGCCCCCTATGCTCGTGGGGCCCCTATGCTGGTGGGGCCCCCGGGCAAGTGCCCATCGGGTCCATGTGGTAAGACGACTCTGTCTCTGAGGTAAGATTGTGAGTATTGAAGGCTCCATTGTGACCTCTGACTCCATTGTGTTGGGGGTTATTGTGGTTAACTGTTAGATTAAGGACCTGCCCGAAACGCTGCGCGTACTAGTGGCTTTAAAGCCACTTTGTAAATCTTGTAAATTTACAAGATTGTAAATACTATGCTATGTATTCTCACTAACCCAATGTACCTTCTTGTATATAAATAAATAAATGAATAAAACTGTCAAAAGCCTTCCCTAGGTCAACAAATAAGCCAATGAGGTACTCATTCTTGTCAAGCGTTGCATTTATAAAATTAAGCGTACTAATTAGAGCATCGTTTGTGCATTTATGGGGTCTGAAGCCATACTGAAGCCAAGTATGTTATGTTTATTTGGTTGAAGTAAAATCGTTAGTACGTTGGTCTGTCAAATGTTTTGGAACAGGTGAGGAGGATTGTTAGTAGTCTAAAGTTGTTGATTTCGGGACAGCTTCCCTGGAAACACAAACCGTAACTGACCCTATTTTCCGCTTGTTACAACTTGTAATAAAGTTGTTACATCTTGGCTTAACGTGTTTTTGACGTATTAGAACATTGTTACAACTTGTTATATTGGTTCTTATAACTTGTTAGGAGGTGTTATATCTTGTTCGAACGTTGTAGCAACGTCGTAGTTTCGCTGTGTGTTTGGCGGGAATTGTCTCCTAAGATTTCCCAACGTCAAGAAACTGTCGTATTAAAGTGCCCTTATCCTAACCTACCAGAGGACCCAAAACAGAAAACGGGACAGTATGTCAATTTCGCGAGCCGCTTCCAATCTCTAGTACGACAATTTTTTACGTTAGGTAAAGTATACGTCAAAATGCGACGTGCCATTAGACCGGGCCTTAAGAATTTCGAGATTCCTTTTATTTACAGGTGTTGACCATGAAGAATCAAGACGCCCAAGTTGTCTACGATCATGTGATCGCTCAGGCCGTCACACCTCTCATGCAGGCTACACATTCTCGTAGTAATTCTGATGATATATCATGATGATATGTTTAGGTTGATACGACGTCGTGTGATTCATCAGGAAGTGTCTTCCTTTCCACTTCTCAAAACTGACCAGCTCACGCTCGGAGAGTCTGTCATTTTGGCTGCTTTCCGTTCCCCAGATTATGGTGTAAGAGCCTCTGACATCAGGCGCGACGTCTCTCCTGTCTGACAGAAAGGCCTGAAGTCACCTCTGTGTCAGCAACCCGTCCTCTTAAAAAGAACGTCACTTTTGGCTGGTATGCGCACTATGGCCAAATTTGGACGTAATTTGAAATGAAATCGACTCACAAAAGTGACGTTCTGTTCCGTTTTCTAGGTGTCAGAGGGGTGAATTCAGGCCTTCCTGTCAAACGCGAGTGACGTCGCCTGGTACGGTTAGTAAGAGACCGCTACGGTAACCGCAGGAGACGTTTACCAGTATAAGAAGAGCAAAGCGTTTCTATTACGAGAATAGATTCAAAGAAGCGAAAGGCAACATGAAAAGCACACGGAGAGCCAACTCTAACACCCAAGGAGCTAAACAACATTCACATAATAAGATAAAAATCTCCAAAGATGGTTATACACCTGCAACAGATCTTGAAACAGCAACTAAATTTAATAGGTTCTTTTCATCGATTGGTGCTAATCTTGCCCGAAAAATCCCAGAGACTCAGACACATGTTACCACATATCTTTCAGGCAGCTACCCAAACTCTCTTCTCCTCTCACCAGTCAGCCCTACAGATGTTGTGTCCATCATACACTCACTAAAAACCAAAGCTGGAAACATTAGTGAAATACCATCGATGGTATACAAGAGAGCCTCCCATGCCCTTGCACCACCCATAGCTCTGCTGTTCAATAAATCCCTAGAGTGTCATACCTTCCCTGATATCCTTAAAAAAGCAGGAGTAACGCCAGTTTATAAAGGAGGTAACACGGCAGACATAAATAATTACAGACCCATATCGAATCTACCTATATTATCAAAAATATTTGAAAAATTATTTACAAACAGCTCTACTCCTATCTCCTAAAATTCAATATACTAAGTCCCTGTCAGTTTGGCTTCCGCTTCCAAAAGAGTATCAATGATGCTATTGTTAGTCTGCTTCACTTGATCTACTTAGCCCTTGACAAAAATGAGTTTCCGATTGGCCTTTCTCATTGACCTGAGAAAGGCCTTTGATACTGTGAACCATAACTACCTCTTACGTAAACTCCACCATTATGGAGTTCGTGGCCTTGCTCTTTACTATATCCGATCCTATCTTAGTGACAGACACCAATATGTAGCCATCAATGATATAACCTCTCCCACTCTACCACTAACCGTAGGGGTGCCACAGGGCAGCATCCTAGGACCCCCTCCTGTTTCTTATATACATAAATGATCTGCCTAATGTCTCTAACATGCTTAAACCTATATTGTTTGCTGATGACATTACTCTCATCTACTCTGACCCCAACCCATTCATGTTAAATAATGTTGTAAACAATGAATTAAAAAAAGTCCACTTGTGGATGTCAACCAACAAACTCACACTAAACATAAAAAAGACCTACTATATCTTATTTGGAAACAAATCAACAAATGCAATTCAGCTTCAGATAGATAATGTAAACATTAGCAATAAAAATGATGGAAAGTTCCTTGGCCTATACTTAGACAATAGACTCAACTTCAGCACCCACATACAACACATAACTAAGAAAGTCTCTAAAACAGTTGGTATACTCTCCAAAATCAGATATTATGTACCCTACTCTGCTCTCCTCTCTATTATGCACTTATCTATCCCTATCTTACTTATGGTATCTGTGCCTGGGGTTCAACCTCCTGCCCGAAACGCATTGCGTAATAGTGGCTCTGCCCGAAACGCATTGCGTAATAGTGGCTCTGCCCGAAACGCATTGCGTAATAGTGGCTCTGCCCGAAACGCATTGCGTAATAGTGGCTTTAGGCATTGTATGTACTATAGCTCTATCTATATATCGATCCATTAATGTGACATTACTTGTATGTATGTACCTTACCTGAATAAACATTTATATTTATTTATTTATAAACTACCTCAAGCCCATCATCACCTAGCAAACATACTGCTATCAGGACAATAACTAACTCTGCTTTCAGACAACACGCAGCTCCCTTGTTCAAATCCATAAACATGCTAAACATAAATTCACTTCATACATTCTCTTGTGTAAATTACGTTTATAAAACCCTTTTTCTAAGTGCAAACCCTGTTCTGGTTTTACATCTGGACAGATGTAATAGAACACATGCCCACCACACCAGAAATAAATATATCTTTGATATCCCCAGAGTCAAACTTAATCTATGTAAACACTCCACGCAAATAAAGGAACCTAGTCTATGGAACTCACTCCCTAATGATTTGAAAAGCTGTCCAACTTTTGCCTGATTCAAAAATAAAACCAAAAAGTACCTAATTTCATCTTCATAGTTTTCTACCATGGGCTTTATCTTCACACTGTCTCTAGTGCTACTCAATCCTCCAATATTTGTACCTAAGCCATATTACTTTACCATTGTATTCTTAGATATCATCTGATATCATGGTTGTTGTATTGAGTGCATATTCTACTGCATTTTTCCTTGAAACTTTTCCTTGAAATGGTCCTCGTATTGTGCTTTAGTGAACAATGTATAACCCTGAAATGCTATCCTCAAGTACCTAGTGATCCTTGTTTCATAATTGTGTATTGTTATTATTGTGTATTATTCTGTTCTGCTTTTGTGTCAAAATTTCTTCAAATTACCTGTGAACATTTTTTGTCAATTTTTCTGTAATTATTCTACTTAAAATTATCTTTACCTGTAAAGAAAAGTTGTAAAATACCTAATTTTACTGTTAATTTATAAAAAAAATCTGTTAGTTTAAGGACTTGCCGGAAACGCTATGCGTGCTAGTGGCTTTACAAGAATGTTAATTCAACTTATTTTCTATATTCTCTGTTAACCCCAATGTAATTTCTTGTATATAAATAAATAACTTGGGGGTTAGAAATAGCCTAAGCTACTCTATCCCTTTGAGATGTATTTCTTCCTTGTCTCAATAAACATACTTGAACTTGAATAAATAAATAAATAAATAAATAAATAAATAAATAATCTATACTCTATATGGTCTCGTAGTTCAGTTGGCTTCGTTCTTGACTCATAATCTGGGATACCGGGCGGGGTACAAGTGGTTAGTCATGTTTCCTTTCACGCAATGCCTCTGTTTACCTAGCAGTAATCCGGAGTTAGGCAATTGTTGTGGGGTTGCAGCTTGAGAAGGGATAGTAGTTCATCTTATTGTGAGGACGATACTAGCCTAATGAGTATCTTGTGAGTGATAGCTTTTTATGCACCATATACTCGTGCTGTTAGTGGTAGTATAGTGATATATCATGATTATACTGTGAGCGGTCAGCCCGTCCTCCTAAGGTTTCTCAACGTCAAGAAAATGGTCAATTTAAAGTGGTCTCTCCTAACCTACGAGAGGACCCAAAACAGAAAACGGGACAGTACGTCACTTTCGGCAGCTGCTTCCATTTTCTAGTACGACTATTTTTAGCTTTATGTATTCAGACTTACCCACGACGATTTTCGTATAGGGGAACGGGGGAGCAGATGGGATGGGACGGAGGAGTAGGGACGACGGCACTAGCGCGGGCACCACCGGTTACCTCTCCTCTATTTACAAACACACACATATATATGCGAAGAAACTTGAATGGTCCCCAAGCCAATATGCTTGGGGAACTTGCCTAAAACGGCTTCCTACACCAGTTACTCCATCTATCATCATTCTATTACACAGGAAGAACCGCACGTCTATGGGTCATCCAATAATGTTAGCAGACTTCTAGATACCTTACCACTACACCACAGTCTCCGTGGTGTAGTGGTAAGACACTCGCCTGGCGTTCCGCGAGCGCTATGTCATGGGTTCGTATCCTGGCCGGGGAGGATTTACTGGGCGCAATTCCTTAACTGTAGCCTCTGTTTAACGCAACAGTAAAATGTGTACTTGGATGAAAAAACGATTCTTCGCGGCAGGGGATCGTATTCCAGGGACCATAGGATTAAGGACTTGCCCGAAACGCTACGCGTACTAGTGGCTGTACAAGAATGTAACAACTCTTGTATATATCTCAAAAAAAAAAAAAAAAAAAAAAAAAAAAAAAAAAAAAAAAAAAAAGATGTTACCACTGCTAGGTTTAGGCTCGGCTACAAGTACCTCTGGCCGTTTGTAACATCTGCTGATGTAGGATTTGACTAAATGTAAACTCTGTCAGCAGAACTCTAGAAACAAGGGAGTTAAGCTTTAGGCTGCACAATGAAACTGCTATAAACAATTTTATAACTGCTGCTGATAATGTCAACTGGGAGTCCGAGTTAGGTAACATAGGGGACATCAACCTAGCAGTGCAATCCTTTCTACAAACAACTCTTAGCCTTTATAACACCCACTGTCCTAGGCTTACAAAACAAGTCACAAGCAAAAGGCTTAACAATCCTTGGCTTACAAAGGGAATACTGAAATCCATTAACAAAAAACACGACCTTGAGAAGAAGTATAGGTTAGGAATTGTCTCCAAAGAATTCTCAAAGAATTACTCATTATTGCTATCTAAGATAATTAGACGAGCCAAAACTAATTACTACGAAGATAAATTTACTCAAATAAAGAGCAACATTAAACAAACTTGGAGCACAATTTCACAAATATTGGGATCAAAAAAATCTTTAAATAACAAACCGACTCTCCTGTCTAATAACGATGGTCAGCTTTCAGCCTCTGATTCTGCTATTGAGTTTAATAGGTTCTTCTCTTCCATTGGTTCATCCCTTGCAAATGATATTCCATCTTCCAGTACTGACATTAAGGACTATCTTACAGGTAACTATCCACAGTCTCTGTACCTAAAGCCTATTAACTCCACTGTCGTCAATGAGATAATCCTTTCCCTTAAAACCAAGTCTGGTGCCCTTGAGGAGATACCAACTTTAATTTACAAAAAAGCCTCCAGATCTTTAGCCCCTGCTATTGCTTTGCTCTTCAACAAGTCACTTGAACTCCAAACCTTTCCAGATATTCTAAAAAAAGCGAGAGTAACGCCTGTCCACAAATGTGGTGACCCCACAGATGTTAACAACTACAGACCTATATCAATCCTGCCAAACTTGTCAAAAATTTTTGAAAAACTTATATACAAGCAGCTTTACTCATATCTAGCCAAACTCAATATACTTAGCCCTTGCCAATATGGCTTCAGACCCAAAAAAAGCACTAACGATGCACTTATTAGTATGCTTAACTCGATTCATACAGCTCTTGATAAAAAGGAGTTCCCTGTTGGGTTATTTGTGGACCTGCGTAAAGCTTTTGATACTGTCAACCACCATAACCTTCTTCTTAAATTACATCATTATGGAGTCAGAGGACACTCCCTACAATACCTCGAGTCCTACCTTACTGACAGGCTCCAATATGTTTCTGTGAATAATACAATTTCTCCCACCCTACCCAACAACATTGGTGTTCCTCAGGGCAGCATACTTGGCCCTCTCCTCTTTCTCATCTACATTAATGACCTTCCAAATGCCTCCCAACACCTCAAACCAATTCTATTTGCTGACGACACAACCTTCATTTACTCCAGTCCTGACCCTCTTGCTCTAAATGCCACAGTAAATACTGAGCTAAATAAAGTCCATCTTTGGCTAACTGCCAACAAACTCACCCTTAACATTGACAAAACCTTCTATATTCTGTTTGGCAATAAATCCTCTAGTCTTATAAATCTCAAAATAAACAATACCCAAATTTGTAACAAATTAGATGGCAAATTCCTTGGCATTCTCATTGACCACAAGCTGAATTTCCAGGGACACATTCTAAATATATCAAAAAAAGTTTCAAAAACTGTGGGCATTCTTTCTAAGATCAGATATTATGTACCACGCCCTGCCCTGGTGACTCTCTATTACTCCCTTATCTATCCTTATCTCAACTATGGTATTTGTGCTTGGGGTTCTACTACCCAAAATCACTTACGTCCTCTAATTACCCAACACAAAGCCGCTATTAGAACAATATCCAACTCTGGCCCCAGACATCACTCGGTACCCCTACTCAAATCTCTTAATATGTTAGATATTAAGTCACTGCACATTCTCTCATGTGTATTATACATATATAAAACGCTAAACTATAATGCCAATCCTGATCTTAAAAGCTTCATAGAAGGTTGTAACAGAACCCATGAGCACCACACCAGAAATAAATACAGTTTTGATATTCCTAGAGTACGTCTTAATCAAACTAGAAATGCTCTGCAAATCAAGGGGCCCAGAATGTGGAATGACCTTCCCAACCATGTTAAAGACTGTACCTCTCTCAACCAGTTTAAGATAAAAACTAAACACTACCTAATAAATTCCCTGTAATCTACCTCACTCCTCTATTGTCAACCCATGTCTGTTATTTTCTTTTTTTTTTTTAATCAGCACTGTTTGTCAACCTATTGTATTTGTGCTGCTTTTTCAGTCATGTTCCCCCTTTTTTTTTATCTTTATTTGTATTTGTTCTCAACATCTTTTATTCTTTATGCTCAATTAGTATTAAGTTCTAGATATTAATGTTTTCTTGCCCGAAACGCATTGCGTAATAGTGGCTTTAGGCATTGTATGTACTAGCTCTATCTATATATCAATCCATTAATGTAACATCACTTGTATGTATATACCTTACCTGAATAAACATCTGAATCTGAATCTGAATCTGAACTATTCGCATACTTTGCTTCATTATATAATGGAATGTGAAAAAATCGCAGAATTTAGAGATAACACCATCAATAGTGTCCAAGAAATGTGTAAGTACTTCATTCATAATGATGTGCTGCCCGAAATCTTAGCGAAGTATCCAAAATGTGCTTACTGTAGATAATGCATGCACATGACTAAAGCTGCCGCCCAGTTGGGTGGGTGTGTAGCACATGACTGTAAAGCTGCCGCCCAGTTGGGTGGGTGTGGAGCACATGACTAAAGCTGCCGCCCAGTTGGGTGGGTGTGGAGCACATGACTGTAAAGCTGCCGCCCAGTTGGGTGGGTGTGGAGCACATGACTGTAAAGCTGCCGCCCAGTTGGGTGGGTGTGGAGCACATGACTGTAAAGCTGCCGCCCAGTTGGGTGGGTGTGGAGCACATGACAGTAAAGCTGCCGCCCAGTTGGGTGGGTGTGGAGCACATGACTGTAAAGCTGCCGCCCAGTTGGGTGGGTGTGGAGCACATGACAGTAAAGCTGCCGCCCAGTTGGGTGGGTGTGGAGCACATGACAGTAAAGCTGCCGCCCAGTTGGGTGGGTGTGGAGCACATGACAGTAAAGCTGCCGCCCAGTTGGGTGGGTGTGGAGCACATGACTGTAAAGCTGCCGCCCAGTTGGGTGGGTGTGGAGCACATGACAGTAAAGCTGCCGCCCAGTTGGGTGGGTGTGGAGCACATGACAGTAAAGCTGCCGCCCAGTTGGGTGGGTGTGTAGCACATGACTGTAAAGCTGCCGCCCAGTTGGGTGGGTGTGGAGCACATGACTGTAAAGTTGCCGCCCAGTTGGGTGGGTGTGGAGCACATGACTGTAAAGCTGCCGCCCAGTTGGGTGGGTGTGGAGCACATGACAGTAAAGCTGCCGCCCAGTTGGGTGGGTGTGGAGCACATGACTGTAAAGCTGCCGCCCAGTTGGGTGGGTGTGGAGCACATGACTGTAAAGCTGCCGCCCAGTTGGGTGGGTGTGGAGCACATGACTGTAAAGCTGCCGCCCAGTTGGGTGGGTGTGGAGCACATGACTGTAAAGCTGCCGCCCAGTTGGGTGGGTGTGGAGCACATGACAGTAAAGCTGCCGCCCAGTTGGGTGGGTGTGGAGCACATGACTGTAAAGCTGCCGCCCAGTTGGGTGGGTGTGGAGCACATGACTGTAAAGCTGCCGCCCAGTTGGGTGGGTGTAGAGCACATGACTGTAAAGCTGCCGCCCAGTTGGGTGGGTGTGTAGCACATGACTGTAAAGCTGCCGCCCAGTTGGGTGGGTGTGGAGCACATGACTGTAAAGCTGCCGCCCAGTTGGGTGGGTGTGGAGCACATGACTGTAAAGCTGCCGCCCAGTTGGGTGGGTGTGGAGCACATGACAGTAAAGCTGCCGCCCAGTTGGGTGGGTGTGGAGCACATGACTGTAAAGCTGCCGCCCAGTTGGGTGGGTGTGGAGCACATGACTGTAAAGCTGCCGCCCAGTTGGGTGGGTGTGGAGCACATGACTGTAAAGCTGCCGCCCAGTTGGGTGGGTGTAGAGCACATGACTGTAAAGCTGCCGCCCAGTTGGGTGGGTGTGCAGCACATGACTGTAAAGCTGCCGCCCAGTTGGGTGGGTGTGGAGCACATGACTGTAAAGCTGCCGCCCAGTTGGGTGGGTGTGGAGCACATGACTGTAAAGCTGCCGCCCAGTTGGGTGGGTGTGGAGCAAGACTAGTAACTGTGTGACTCACCATAGATGTAAAGTGCCTTGTATAGTGACTGTTGTGAGCCTCTTGTTGATCACTTGTGACACAAAAGATTATTGATTTGTGTGGGTGATTAAATATGTATGTGTATGTATATATGTATACGTATATATATATGTACATGTATGCATGAATATGTGTACATGTATTGTGACGATAATCTCCTTCAAGAGATTGAGCCTGCTCTTCCCTCCACAATTACGTCGTTGTGGTTATATAAAACTACTATGGAAGAAATGTCCAACAACGACAACAACACCAGCAAGGCTTGCCAGAGCGCAAAACGTTGCAGCCAGAGACACCTGTTCGGACTCAAACCGCCAAACTACCCGTTGATCGCTACCGGCCCCGCTGATTGGTCGCCGGTCTGGCTGCACCTGCACTCGCCCCCCCATACTACTTGATGTCTGGGGTCGCCACGACCTCAGACCTCAGAATGTTCAGTGCTTTCGTGGTCATCACTCCTCCCAGCTAGACGTTAGCGTGTACTGAGAGAGGTGATAGCTTAAAGCCAATATTCCAGCACCTCCCATTTAATTTTGTGTTGCACTTCTTGTTATTTTGCCTTAACGTAACTTTTCATTGTGTCATTTAAGTATTCTTATTATTTTGATTGATTGATTTTATTATAAGAATTTGTTTGTGCATTTTATTCATGTTTTGATTTATTTAACGTAATTAAAATTTCATTGTTAAAGTTTACTTGTGTTTTGTGTGTCTTCTCCTTACCTTACCACAGACGAAGTTCCAGTTTTTTCTTTTTTTTTATAACTATGTGACGAGGCCATACCCCTAGCCTTAAACAGCCGAACACCAACGCGTTACCGTCACAGTATATATAACATTAATAATTTTGTAACTAGCGTCAAAAGATTGTTATTTGCTTAGCTAAACGAACTAGAGGGTTCAGTTCCTGCACCCATTATGTGCCTCTGTAATCCTTTACACCACCGCCCACGGGATGGGTATGGGGTGCATAATAAAGAAAGAATTGAATTGGCTTCCAACATTTTTGTACAGTAAGTATGGTCTAGGTGGTATAGTACTTGTCCTATTGGAGCTTTGGCTATCTGGGTTCGAATCCTTCAGTGGTGAGGAGTTTTAGGTTACATACATACATTTACTAAGAACTCTAATTGACCCAGGCAGGGTCGCGTGCGGGTCACACACACACACACACACACACACACACACACACACACACACACACACACACACACACACACACACACACACACACACACACACACACACATATATATATATATATATATATATATATATATATATATATATATATATATATATATGTCGTACTTAGTAGCCAGAACGCACTTCTGAGCCTACTATGCAAAGCCCGATTTGCCTAATAAGCCAAGTTTTCATGAATTTATATATTTTCTCTAATTTTTTTCTTATGAAATGATAAAGCTACCCATTTTATTATGTATGAGGTCAATTTTTTTTATTGGAGTTGAAATTAACGTAGATATATGACCGAACCTAACCAACCCTACCTAACCTAACCTATCCTATCTTTATAGGTTAGGTTAGGTAGCTGAAAAAGTTAGGTTAGGTTTGGTTAGGTAGGTTAGGTAGTCGTAAAAACATTAATTCATGAAAACTTGGCTTATTAGGCAAATCGGGACTTGCATAGTAGGCTGAGAAGTGCGTTCTGGCTACTAGGTACGACATATATATATATATATATATATATATATATATATATATATATATATATATATATATATATATATATATATATATATATATATGTCGTA
Organism: Procambarus clarkii; assembly: GCF_040958095.1. Classification (NCBI taxonomy): domain Eukaryota; kingdom Metazoa; phylum Arthropoda; class Malacostraca; order Decapoda; family Cambaridae; genus Procambarus; species Procambarus clarkii. The sequence continues at coordinate 38,017,898 of NC_091165.1, read as the reverse complement.
CCTAGTAGCCAGAACGCACTTCTCAGCCTACTATGCAAGTCCCGATTTGCCTAATAAGCCAAGTTTTCATGAATTAATGTTTTTACGACTACCTAACCTACCTAACCAAACCTAACCTAACTTTTTCAGCTACCTAACCTAACCTAACCTATAAAGATAGGATAGGTTAGGTTAGGTAGGGTTGGTTAGGTTCGGTCATATATCTACGTTAATTTCAACTCCAATAAAAAAAATTGACCTCATACATAATAAAATGGGTAGCTTTATCATTTCATAAGAAAAAAATTAGAGAAAATATATAAATTCATGAAAACTTGGCTTATTAGGCAAATCGGGCTTTGCATAGTAGGCTCAGAAGTGCGTTCTGGCTACTAAGTACGACATATATATATATATATATATATATATATATATATATATATATATATATATATATATATATATATATATATATATATATATATATATATATATATATATATATATATATATATATATATGTTGTTAAATTTGACGGAAAAAGTAAGATTAATAATTCTAACACGAATTTTCTCAATATTTCTTATGTTTCTTTTTACTGTCGATATTAATTGAAAAATCAATTCTCCAAAATTCCTTTTTATTTCTAGTCTGATGCGACGCTTGAACGCGTTTCGTAATAACTTATTACATTTTCAAAGACTTTAGTTTACACACACACACAACTGTAACCTGAAAACACTAAACAGAGTTTTACTTATGCTAATACTAAACAGCTTGTCTTATATACTAGCACTTGGGTGAGGTGATATGTTACAACAGTTTTGGATGAGGTGAACAAACTTTTGACCAACACAAGACAGAACACGGAACAGTGGGTATTAATTGGATGAATGAGAGGGAAGAATGGAAGTAACTGCAAAGGGCCTATTGGCCCATACTTCCTCTTGGTACTTCTATATTGGTACGGAGTCTTGAAGTGGGTAGAATATAGTTGTGCATTAATTGGCTGTTGATTGCTGGTATTGACTTTTTGATGTGTAGTGCCTCGCAGATGTTGAGCCGCCTGCTATCGCTGTATCTATCGATGATTTCTGTGTTGTTTGTTAAGACTTCTCTGGTACTGGTCTTTTTCTCTGGTGATGGTCTGGTTGTGGGAAGAGATTATAAGTTCCTTAATGGAGCCCTGTTGCTTATGCATCGTTAATCGCCTGGAAAGAGATGTTGTCGTCTTGCCTATATACTGAGTTCTTTGGGGCTTACAGTCCCCAAGTGGGCATTTGAAGGCATAGACGACGTTGGTCTCCTTTAAGGCATTCTGCTTTGTGTCTGGAGAGTTTCTCATGAGTAGGCTGGCCGTTTTCTTGGTTTTATAGTAAATCGTCAATTGTATCTTCTGGTTTTTGTATTCTGAGAATGCATTTTTATTAGTATTGGGAAATCTATAGATACCTCCAATAGTCAAGGGAAGATTTAAGGGATTTAATCGAGAACTGAGCCAAGGTATATTCACAGTAGTCGTCTTTATCAGTAATGACACTAGTGCAAACGAAGGTATTTTGGTAATAGATGGCTGTGTCACCTTTTTTTTATTAGACTTGCAGTTATGAATAGCTTTATAACCGGCTAAGTTGTAAAGTTGGGTATGGTGTTTACTTAGCCATTTATTTATTTATTTTTTGCCCCGAGGGGCGAGTTTATTGGGCAGCGCCACTCATCCTGTGAGTGGACATACCGCCAAAGCAGCATGTACAACACTCCCCAACAGGAAGAAAACCCGCTGGGTTGTTCATCCTGTCACTGTTTCTGTTAAAATAAAGCCTAATGGAATTTCACTTTGATATATATCACGTTAATATGATATATGTGTGATTATTATTATTATCTAGTAAATGTAAATGCAGGAAATCCATGTGTAAAATTCATGTGTACTGATTATGAGAGCATTTCCTCCGTGGATGTCCTTCTGTGAATCTCATTCCTCTTGACCCTTGACCTTCCGTCCCATTGCTCTACCAGATTTTATTTCTGTGAATTGCTTATCTTAGTTGACCTTTTGTGTAAGTGTGAGGGGGAGGGTGGTGAGGCCGGCCAGAACAAGGTGTGTCTGTCCTGCTGTGGTCTAGGGACGTAACCGGAAGGTTTTGTCCAAGTTGGCGCGGTTCTAGTGTCAGGATGAACAATCCAGCGGGTTTTCTTCCAATTGGGGAATGTTGTACATGCTGCTATGGCGGTATGTCCACTCACAAGATGAGTGGCGCTGCCCAATAAACTCGCCCCTCGGGGCAAAATTTAAATTTAAAATTGGCGCGCTCCTTCACAACGACGCTCTCTTGTCCGCCTCCCCGCCCCTGACTCCCGTCCTCACCTTCCTTGTGGGTGACGCAGCTATGTTGTCACTTCCCTGTGGCGTTGAGCTTTGCCTCAAGACGAAGCTTGGGCTGATCTCTAATTTGCTTCTTGGGTGGAAAGGGAGGGATTAAAACTGGAAAGGGTGTAACCTCCCACGATGCAGGAAAGTGCTGTTCAACGCCTTAAGCCATATTGATGCTCTGTCCACAGAGCATTCTCTCTCTCAAATCATATACACTGATGGTTCCCTACACCGCACCACAGGTGCAGCTGGAAGTGCAGTTGTTCTGACAATGGGCGATGGCTTGTACTTTGAGTGGGGAGTCCGTATAAACAACTGGGCCTCTACCCTTCAGACTGAACTATTTGCCTTGCTCCTTGCACTGATATGTGTACAAGTCTCCAAACTCGATACATTAATTGTAAGTGCCTCCTTATCATCCTTAAATGCTCTCAACCCTTTAAGACATAACTGTAACATGCTCGTGTCCGAAGCTAGACACAAATACAACAAAATTATTAAGGATGGTAACAGAGTCCATTTCATGTGGTCTCCATCTCATGTTGGCCTCCGAATGCATGATAGAGCTGATAAGTTAGCCAAAGAAACTGCCTTTAAAGGAGCCGTTGAGTGTAACCTTGGATTGTCAATGAGCAATCTGAGAGCAGCAGTACACCGAGAACTTCAACAAGACCTTGTAGATCTGAGGCAAAGTGAAATTGACACCAGTAATTCCATCTATCATCATACTATCATGCAAGAGGAGCCACACATCTATGGATCATCCAATAAAATCAGCAGACTTCTAGATGTTACTACTGCTCGGCCTAGACTCGGTTACAAGTATCTCTGGGAATTCTCATTATCTGCCGATGTAGACCTGACCAAATGTAAACTGTGTCAACAAAATTATTCGCACACCCTCCGTCACTATGTGATGGAGTGCGAAAAGATACGTGAATTTAGAGACAATTCTATAACCAATGTTCCAGTGATGTGTCAATATTTCATTCAAAATGACCTGCTACCAGAAATTTTAGCCAAATATCCCCAGTTTGCTAACTGTAGGTAGTAACTGAGTGATTGTAACCTATCCACCGCTGCCCACTGGATGGGGGGCGGTGTGCAGGACAAACATATCAATTTTGACACTAGCTCTCTGTGAGATTTTTTTCTACGCCTACCTCCCTTAGGAGGTGGACTACAAGTTTAAAGTCTGCTCACGGCAGTTAAGCATGAGTCCAATAGAAAAAGGAAAAGCGGGAGCAAACCGCCAGGCCTCCACCACCAGGGGTGAAAACCTGTCCACAATAGGCCGCTGGCTCCTCCTAGTTAAACAGGACGTTAAAACTAATAAAGGGTAACCGACGGGTTCTCACAATCAAATATTTATATTTGATGTGGCGCTATGAATTGGAATTCGAATTCCCAAGAACAGCTGTCATATCCAATATCACATCAACATTTAATCGTAATATGCAGAAATATGGTGGAATAATATGGTTGAAGGGTTGACATCAAAGACGTTTTCTATAACATAACAATTTATTAATAACAAGAGACTAACTACTACATTACCGAGTTTACGTTACGTTAATGTCCCTCCAGTGGCACGATAACAAACAGCTAAATAGCAACCCTTGCTGTGAGGCTGCATACTGAACTAACCTGAACACAGGTGTGCCCACTGATAACGCAATATTGCAAATCAAAGAAAAATATCACAGACTAAGTTACACCACAGCGAATGGTTACGTTATTGTACATCAAGTGGCATTTGCAACACAGCTATTCAACAGCCCCTCGAGAAGTGACAGCAGGCTCCATCTTGCTGACACTTCAGGCTGACGACATGAACTAACTGAACAAATGAAGGATATCCACTGAAGACACAAGCATGCAATCAATAGTGTCTCGGTTTCCCTGACAGCTACTATAATCACAAACTTAGGGGTCCTCCGGCCCCCCAGGAGAGACCCACGTAACTAGGCGGGTAGTCCAACAGCGACCCCCCCTATCACAACCCAGTGTGAACACTCTTTGCAACTCCCTACAAGAAGTTGCACTGTTGTAAACAGTAACAAAGACAGGCAAGGCGGGATTCTGGGACACAGCTCCACAGATCCCTAGATTACTCTATTCTCGTCACCAGACGACAACCAAAAGAAATTGCCTTAAGTGATTAATTACGTTAATTGACTGATCGCAGCAGTCAGCAAAAGGTACTACGGTAATCACAAACAATTGTCTCACACTAGACAACATCATGATGATACTCTACGTTAATCCTTAACACTTGTCTCTCTTGCTAACAATAACTCAAACTTATATTACATCACACTTGACTCCTAGCAAGTATTCAGTGAGTAATTCTTAATTAAGGTCAAACGGACCACTAATTACATCCCCATTGAGTTACGTTAACTAAGCCTACCCTAACTTGGTAGCTTCTCAACAGTCTGTGTCAAAAAATTACTAGTGAGTGTTAATTACCCTAATTAGCTCCGATCAATTAATTAACTGTCACCAGGACCGATAATTAATCATCCATAAATACGTCTCACTCCGCACTGCCTAAGCAGGTCTCATCAAACACTCTGAATTCACGGGAAAGGAGTTAATTACCCCTAATTAACAAGATGTGCCACTAATCCACTGTCCTCAGAAAGGATATGATTAATACAACGATTTATGCTAGCTCCATGACCTCGCTTTACCGAGTCATCGGAGCTCTCAGATGTTAATTACTCCACTAATTAACCTGAGCCACTAATTGCTATACCCCAGAAAGGTAATTAGTCTCGAGCAAATTACGTTAACACAAATACTGACAGACTCTTACAGATCCTCTCCCACTACGTGAATTCATGATGAGAAGGCTAATTACATAATTAGCTAGAGTGGTCAATTAGTTGTCACACGGACAGTTAATTGCTCCCGAGACGTATCTCACTCAAGCTCAACGCTGTTCTCTCTCATAACAGCCCTCACTCACTCAACAATACTAAGTGTGCACCCCTTATCCAGTTAATTCCCCAATTAAACTCACTGAATCCTTAAGTCCTCAACACAACTTAAAGAAACAAAGTAACCCCAGTGTTACATAGGTCACACTACAATGGCATGCAACAACACAAATGCCCACATACGGTTGCGGCTACTGCAACTCGTTAATTACTGTGCCCACACAATAATGACACACGGTTGTGCAACACACAAGAGTATACCAATATTACTGCCCCCCCTTATCTTGCAACCGTTGCAAAGGACTACTGTGAACACACTCTTACCTCAGCAAGGCAATTAACCCATCAATTGCCTGCTCTCATTAAGTACTGTAAATTCCCCTGAATAATCCTAGAGGTCCCTTAAACCCTTAACACAGCTTTCAGGGCAGCAATATCGTATAAACTGATAACAATACTGCACAAACCTGCAACATAATGATGCTGTCAGCATACCCCACATGCTAATGACATCATTAAGCAATCAGTCAGCAATCACATCTACTGACTTACCACACAACAGTACATAAAGCATGCAAATGAACACATAGAAATGGCATTCACATAATCAATGAAAATTATATCATCAGGTAAATGTAACTAACTACACAGACCTCAGGGTACCCACTGACTTCCCTGCAACCTGGCCTGCCTACCTCTAATGATTATAATTTTACATGCTGATACTCATAGCACTAATCCAGTCTGACCGATTATATAGAATCGACAACTGGATCATTTATATGGTAAATCTCTACACTGACCGGTTACATACTCGAGTCAGTCTACACACACACATATATATATATATAACTACAGTGTGGTCGTGTACAACATCTATCTCCAGGTACCGCCCTACCAGTCACCTGGACGTGCTACAGACAGCTGCTCCTCAGAGCAGCTGAGGGACAGCTGCTTTATCTCTCCTCAGAGAGATAAAGACAGAAGAGAGATAAAGAGGAAAGAAAAAGAGAACAAGAGAGAGGAGAGAGAGAGAGAAATATCTAGAGCATCTAGATCTAACAGTATTTATGTCATGGGTGACTTTAATTTTAGTGGAATAAACTGGTTGAACAAAACAGGGAATAGTGAAGCAGAAGATTTTCTAGAATTAATTGACGATTGCTTTCTTACGCAACACATTAAGGAACCAACGCGGGAAAATAATATTTTAGATTTAGTGCTAACTAACAGGGAAACACAAATTAATGACATCGAAATAGGGAGTGAGCTAGGGAACAGTGATCACAAAGTAATCAGATTTAGCATAGAATGGAATAGACCTGTAGGAGAAAATTCTGTTAAAGTGCCAGATTTTCGAAAAGCTGATTTTAATAGCCTAAGAAATTTTTTGGGTCAAATAGATTGGAAAGTCTTGGGTATGGGGTGTGGGCCGGTCTTAGAGCGAGACATGAACCCAGCGATAGGTGACGTAAAAGGGGATTTCGATGTGGATTTAAAATATAACTTATTTAAGAATATTCTAAACAAAGCACAGGAACGTAGTATACCATACAAATTGAATAGGTCGAATACTAATGACCCAAAGTGGATAACAAATAATTTAAAGAACCTTATAGGTAAAAACAGAGCTTGGTACAAAAGGATTAAGAATGGGGAAGTCAGGTTAGAACAGGAATTCATACAACTGGTTAGAAATGTTAAAAAAGAGATTAGGAAAGCAAATAGAAACTATGAAGTTCGCATAGCAGAGCAAGCAAAGACAAATCCTAAAGGTTTTTTGTCAGTTATATCGAACTAAGACTAGGGAAAGGATAGGTCCATTAAAATCTGAGACAGGTCAAATAACGGATAATGACAAGGAGATGAGTAGTATTTTTAACAATTATTTTATATCTGTATTTACTAAAGAAGAACTTAACAATATGCCTTCAGCCGAACAAGTCTATGTGGGTGGGGATGAGGACAGGTTGACTAGTTTAGCAGTTACCAGGGAGGATGTAATTAAACAATTAGAAAAACTAAAACCAAACAAATCCCCAGGGCCGGATGAAGTGTTTGCCAGGGTGCTTAAAGAATGCAAAGAGGAGCTTTCCGAGCCACTGTCTACCATATTTAATAAATCAATAGAGTCAGGCAGAGTGCCAGAGTCATGGAAGGTAGCTAATGTGGTACCAATTTTTAAGAAAGGAGATAGATCACTTACGTCAAACTATCGGCCAATTAGCCTAACGTCTATTGTGGGAAAGTTACTCGAATCAATAATTGCAAATACAATTCGTCTCCATCTTGAAAAACATAAATTAATAAATGAGTCGCAACATGGTTTTACAAATGGCCGTTCATGTTTAACAAATTTGCTAACTTTTTATTCCAGCATAGTTGAGACAGTTGATAGTGGTAAGGGTTGTGATGTTGTGTACCTTGACTTTAGCAAAGCTTTTGATACAGTGCCACATGAAAGACTAATTAACAAAATAGAGGCTCATGGTATTGGGGGTGCTATATTAACTTGGATTAGGGCATGGCTATTCCAAAGGAAACAGAGAGTTAGTATAAATGGGGTTAAGTCAGAGTGGGATAATGTTGTTAGTGGAGTACCTCAGGGCTCTGTCCTGGGACCTCTGTTGTTTATAATATATATAAATGATTTAGATTCAGGTTTGAGTAGCAACATTTGCAAATTTGCCGATGATACGAAAATCGGTAGGGAAATTAATTCGGAGGAGGACTCACTATCACTTCAAGTTGATCTAGATAGGGTTTTGAAATGGTCGAAGGATTGGCAAATGCAGTTTAATGCTGATAAATGTAAAGTTCTGAGGCTAGGAAATGATGATAGAGTTACAAGATACGAGCTAGATGGTGTTGAGATTGCGAAGTCGGATTGCGAAAGGGATCTGGGAGTTATGATTAGTTTAGAATTTAAAACAAAAGGATCAATGCATGAATGTTCGTAATAAGGCGAATAGGACACTGGGATTTATTAATCGAAGCGTTAGTAACAAGACACCTGGTGTGGTTCTTAAGCTATATCTTGCTCTGGTTAGGCCCCATTTAGATTATGCAGTTCAGTTTTGGTCGCCGTATTATAGAATGGATATAAATTCACTTGAACGTGTCCAACGTAGGATGACTAAGTTAATTCCCCAAATTAGAAATCTTTCATATGAAGAAAGATTAACAAAGCTTAAGTTGCATTCACTGGAAAGGCGAAGAGTTAGGGGTGACATGATAGAGGTTTACAAGTGGATGAATGGACATAACAGGGGGGATATTAATAGGGTATTAAAAATATCAACACAAGACAGAACACGAAACAATGGGTATAAATTGGATAAGTTTAGATTTAGGAAAGACTTGGGTAAATACTGGTTCAGTAACAGGGTTGTTGATTTGTGGAACCAATTGCCGCGTAACGTGGTGGAGGTGGTGTCCCTCGATTGTTTCAAGCGCGGGTTGGACAAGTATATGAGTGGGATTGGGTGGTTATAGAATAGGAGCTGCCTCGTATGGGCCAATAGGCCTTCTGCAGTTACCTTTATTCTTATGTTCTTAAAGAGAGAGAGAGAAGAGAAAGAGAGAGGAGAGAGAGAAGATAGAGTGGCGGACAACGGCGGCGGTGGTGGACAGTGGCGGCGGTGGTGGACAGTGGCGGCGGTGGCGGACAGTAGCGGCGGTGGTAGACAGTGGCGGCGGTGGGTCTCGTAGACAGTAGCGGCGGTGGTAGACAGTGGCGGCGGTGGGTCTCGTAGACAGTAGCGGCGGTGGCGGGGGTGGTAGACAGTAGCGGCGGTGGCGGGGGTGGGAGACAGTAGCGGCGGTGGCGGGGGTGGTAGACAGTAGCACAAAACATAAATTAATAATTGAGTCGCAACATGGTTTTATAAATGGCCGTTCATGTTTAACAAATTTGTTATCTTTTTATTCTAGCATTGTTGAGGCAGTTGATAGTGGTAAGGATTGCGATGTTGTATACCTTGACTTTAGCAAAGCTTTTGATACAGTGCCACATGAAAGACTGATTAAAAAAATAGAGTCTCATGGTATTGGGGGTGCTATATTAAGCTGGATTAGGGCATGGCTATACCAAAGGAAACAGAGAGTTAGTATAAATGGAATCAAGTCAGAGTGGGAAAATGTTGTAAGTGGAGTGCCTCAAGGCTCTGTCCTGGGACCTCTGTTGTTTATAATATATATAAATGTTTTAGATTCAGGTTTGAGTAGCAACATTTGCAAATTTGCCGATGATACGAAAATCGGTAGGGAAATTAATTCGGAGGAGGACTCACTATCACTTCAAGTTGATCTAGATAGGGTTTTGAAATGGTCAAAGGATTGGCAGATGCAGTTTAATGCTGATAAATGTAAAGTTCTGAGGTTAGGTAATGATGATAGAGTTACAAGATACGAGCTAGATGGTGTTGTGATTGCGAAGTCGGATTGCGAAAGGGATCTGGGAGTTATGATTAGTAAGAATTTAAAACAAAAGGATCAATGCATAAATGTTCGTAATAAGGCAAATCGGACACTTGGATTTATTAATCGCAGCGTTAGTAACAAGACACCTGGTGTGGTTCTCAAGCTATATCTTGCTCTAGTTAGGCCCCATTTAGATTATGCAGTTCAGTTTTGGTCGCCATATTATAGAATGGATATAAATTCACTTGAACGTGTCCAGCGTAGGATGACTAAGTTAATTCCCCAAATTAGAAATCTTTCATATGAAGAAAGATTAACAAAGCTTAAGTTGCATTCACTGGAAAGGCGAAGAGTTAGGGGTGACATGATAGAGGTTTACAAGTGGATGAATGGACATAACCGGGGGGATATTAATAGGGTATTAAAAGTATCAACACAGGGCAGAACACGAAACAATGGATATAAATTGGATAAGTTTAGATTTAGGAAAGACTTGGGTAAATACTGGTTCAGTAACAGGGTTGTTGATTTGTGGAACCAATTGCCGCGTAACATTGTGGAGGTGGGGTCCCTCGATTGTTTCAAGCGCGGGTTGGACAAGTATATGAGTGGGATTGGGTGGTTATAGAATAGGAGCTGCCTCGTATGGGCCAATAGGCCTTCTGCAGTTACCTTTGTTCTTATGTTCTTATGTTCTTAGCGGCGGTGGCGGGGGTGGTAGACAGTAGCGGCGGTGGCGGGGGTGGTAGACAGTAGCGGCGGTGGTAGACAGTGGCGGCGGGCGGCCACCAGTTGCACTAACATCGCACATCATAAAAGTATTTGAGAGAGTGATTAGGAGTCAGGTCACCAACTTCATGGAGACCAATGACCTCCACAACCCAGGCCAACATGGATTTCGAGCGGGAAGATCGTGCCTCTCACAGCTACTTGAGCACTACGACAAAGTCACTGCGGCATTAGAAGAAAAATAGAATGCTGATGTGATATACACGGACAAAGGCTTTCGACAAATGTGACCATGGCGTGACAGCACACAAAATGAAGTCAATGGGAATAACCGGTAAAGTAGGACGCTGGATACTCAGTTTTCTGTCAAACAGGACTCAGCGAGTAACTGTCAACCATATAAAATTTAGTTCAAGTGCAGTTAAAAGCTCTGTACCTCAGGGTACAGTCCTTGCACCGCTGCTTTTCCTTATTCTCATATCAGATATAGACAAAAATACAAGTCACAGCTTCGTATCATCCTTTGCAGATGACACAAAAATCAGTATGAAAATTATCTCGGCTGAAGACATTGAAAAACTTCAAGCTGATATTAATAAAGTTTTTGACTGGGCATCAGAAAATAACATGATGTTTAACAGTGATAAATTCCAGGTACGGTAAAAATGAGGACCTTAAACATAATACAGAGTACAAAACACAATCAAATGTACCCATAGTAGGAAAACAGCATGTAAAGGATTTGGGAATAATAATGTCTAGAATAGACCTAAAACGTTGATAAAGCGAGAGGGGCTATTCAGTAAATTCAATTTTAATAATAAAAGGATAGACTGGGAGATAATAAACAGGGAACTTACAAACATTCCATGGGAAACTGTTCTAAGTAATACAAGTCCTACGGAAGGAATAGAAAAACTGACTTCGGAAGCGTATCAAGTCTGTCTGAAACATGTTCCTTTGAGGAAAGCCAGAAAGATATCCAACGTAGAAAGAGAACGCAGACGACACTATAAACGAAGGAAAAAAATAACGGAACTGCTTATGCAGACACGAATTTCCCGTCAAAGAAGGAATAATTTAAATAGGGGGAGGGTCAGTACTGGTGGAGGGTCAGTACTGGTGGAGGGTCAGTACAGGGGGAGGGTCAGTACTGGTGGAGGGTCAGTACTGGTGGAGGGTCAGTACAGGGGGAGGGTCAGTACTGGTGGAGGGTCAGTACTGGTGGAGGGTCAGTACAGGGGGAGGGTCAGTACTGGTGGAGGGTCAGTACTGGTGGAGGGTCAGTACAGGGGGAGGGTCAGTACTGGTGGAGGGTCAGTGCTGGTGGAGGGTCAGTACAGGGGGAGGGTCAGTACTGGTGGAGGGTCAGTACTGGTGGAGGGTCAGTACAGGGGGAGGGTCAGTACTGGTGGAGGGTCAGTACTGGTGGAGGGTCAGTACTGGTGGAGGGTCAGTACAGGGGGAGGGTCAGTACTGGTGGAGGGTCAGTACAGGGGGAGGGTCAGTACTGGTGGAGGGTCAGTACAGGGGGAGGGTCAGTACTGGTGGAGGGTCAGTACAGGGGGAGGGTCAGTACTGGTGGAGGGTCAGTACTGGTGGAGGGTCAGTACTGGTGGAGGGTCAGTACTGGTGGAGGGTCAGTACTGGTGGAGGGTCAGTACAGGGGGAGGGTCAGTACTGGTGGAGGGTCAGTACTGGTGGAGGGTCAGTACAGGGGGAGGGTCAGTACTGGTGGAGGGTCAGTACTGGTGGAGGGTCAGTACAGGGGGAGGGTCAGTACTGGTGGAGGGTCAGTACTGGTGGAGGGTCAGTACAGGGGGAGGGTCAGTACTGGTGGAGGGTCAGTACTGGTGGAGGGTCAGTACAGGGGGAGGGTCAGTACTGGTGGAGGGTCAGTACTGGTGGAGGGTCAGTACAGGGGGAGGGTCAGTACTGGTGGAGGGTCAGTACTGGTGGAGGGTCAGTACTGGTGGAGGGTCAGTACTGGTGGAGGGTCAGTACAGGGGGAGGGTCAGTACTGGTGGAGGGTCAGTACAGGGGGAGGGTCAGTACTGGTGGAGGGTCAGTACAGGGGGAGGGTCAGTACTGGTGGAGGGTCAGTACAGGGGGAGGGTCAGTACTGGTGGAGGGTCAGTACTGGTGGAGGGTCAGTACTGGTGGAGGGTCAGTACTGGTGGAGGGTCAGTACTGGTGGAGGGTCAGTACAGGGGGAGGGTCAGTACTGGTGGAGGGTCAGTACTGGTGGAGGGTCAGTACAGGGGGAGGGTCACTACAGGTGGAGGGTCAGTACAGGTGGAGGGTCACTACAGGGGGAGGGTCAGTACTGGTGGAGGGTCAGTACAGGGGGAGGGTCAGTACTGGTGGAGGGTCAGTACTGGTGGAGGGTCAGTACAGGGGGAGGGTCAGTACAGGTGGAGGGTCAGTACAGGTGGAGGGTCAGTACGGGGGGAGGGTCAGTACTGGTGGAGGGTCAGTACAGGGGGAGGGTCAGTACAGGTGGAGGGTCACTACAGGTGGAGGGTCACTACGTGTGGAGGGTCACTACAGGTGGAGGGTCACTACGGGTGGAGGGTCACTACGGGTGGAGGGTCACTACGGGTGGAGGGTCAGTACAGGGGGAGGGTCACTTCAGGTGGAGGGTCAATACAGGTGGAGGGTCACTACAGGTGGAGGGTCAGTACAGGGGGAGGGTCAGTACTGGTGGAGGGTCAGTACAGGGGGAGGGTCAGTACAGGTGGAGGGTCACTACAGGTGGAGGGTCACTACGTGTGGAGGGTCACTACAGGTGGAGGGTCACTACGGGTGGAGGGTCACTACGGGTGGAGGGTCACTACGGGTGGAGGGTCACTACAGGGGGAGGGTCACTACGGGTGGAGGGTCACTACAGGGGGAGGGTCACTACAGGTGGAGGGTCACTACAGGGGCAGGGTCACTACAGGGGGAGGGTCAGTACAGGGGGAGGGTCAGTACAGGGGGAGGGTCAGTACAGGGGGAGGGTCACTACAGGGGGAGGGTCACTACAGGGGGAGGGTCACTACAGGGGGAGGGTCACTACAGGGGGAGGGTCACTACAGGGGCAGGGTCACTACAGGGGCAGGGTCAGTACATGGGGAGGGTCACTACAGGGGGAGGGTCAGTACAGGGGGAGGGTCACTACAGGGGGAGGGTCACTAAAGGGGGAGGGTCACTACAGGGGGAGGGTCAGTACAGGGGGAGGGTCACTACAGGTGGAGGGTCACTACGGGTGGAGGGTCACTACGGGTGGAGGGTCACTACGGGTGGAGGGTCACTACGGGTGGAGGGTCACTACGGGGGGAGGGTCACTACGGGTGGAGGGTCACTACGGGTGGAGGGTCAGTACAGGGGGAGGGTCACTACAGGTGGAGGGTCACTACGGGTGGAGGGTCACTACGGGTGGAGGGTCAGTACTGGGGGAGGGTCACTACAGGTGGAGGGTCACTACAGGTGGAGGGTCACTACAGGGGGAGGGTCACTACGGGTGGAGGGTCACTACAGGGGGAGGGTCACTACGGGTGGAGGGTCACTACAGGGGGAGGGTCACTACAGGTGGAGGGTCACTACAGGGGCAGGGTCACTACAGGGGGAGGGTCAGTACAGGGGGAGGGTCAGTACAGGGGGAGGGTCAGTACAGGGGGAGTGTCACTACAGGGGGAGGGTCACTACAGGGGGAGGGTCACTACAGGGGGAGGGTCACTACAGGGGGAGGGTCACTACAGGGGCAGGGCCACTACAGGGGCAGGGTCACTACAGGGGCAGGGTCAGTACAGGGGGAGGGTCACTACAGGGGGAGGGTCACTACAGGGGGAGGGTCACTACGGGTGGAGGGTCACTACAGGGGGAGGGTCACTACAGGGGGAGGGTCAGTACAGGGGGAGGGTCACTACAGGTGGAGGGTCAGTACAGGGGGAGGGTCACTACGGGTGGAGGGTCACTACAGGGGGAGGGTCACTACGGGTGGAGGGTCACTACGGGTGGAGGGTCACTACGGGTGGAGGGTCAGTACAGGGGGAGGGTCAGTAAAGGGGGAGGGTCACTACAGGTGGAGGGTCACTACGGGTGGAGGGTCACTACGGGTGGAGGGTCACTACAGGGGGAGGGTCACTACAGGTGGAGGGTCACTACGGGTGGAGGGTCACTACAGGGGGAGGGTCACTACGGGTGGAGGGTCACTACGGGTGGAGGGTCACTACGGGTGGAGGGTCACTACGGGAGGAGGGTCACTACGGGTGGAGGGTCACTACAGGTGGAGGGTCACTACAGGGGGAGGGTCACTACGGGTGGAGGGTCACTACGGGTGGAGGGTCACTACGGGTGGAGGGTCACTACAGGTGGAGGGTCACTACAGGGGGAGGGTCAGTACAGGTGGAGGGTCACTACGGGTGGAGGGTCACTACGGGTGGAGGGTCAGTACAGGGGGAGGGTCAGTACAGGTGGAGGGTCACTACGGGTGGAGGGTCACTACGGGTGGAGGGTCACTACAGGTGGAGGGTCAGTACAGGGGGAGGGTCACTACAGGGGGAGGGTCACTACAGGGGGAGGGTCAGTACAGGGGGAGGGTCAGTACAGGGGGAGGGTCACTACAGGGGGAGGGTCACTACAGGGGGAGGGTCACTACAGGGGGAGGGTCACTACAGGGGGAGGGTCACTACAGGTGGAGGGTCACTACAGGGGCAGGGTCACTACAGGGGGAGGGTCACTACAGGGGGAGGGTCAGTACAGGGGGAGGGTCAGTACAGGGGGAGGGTCAGTACAGGGGGAGGGTCACTACAGGGGGAGGATCACTACAGGGGGAGGGTCACTACAGGGGGAGGGTCACTACAGGGGCAGGGTCACTACAGGGGCAGGGTCAGTACAGGGGGAGGGTCACTACAGGGGGAGGGTCACTTCGGGTTTAGGGTCACTACGGGTGGAGGGTCACTACAGGGGGAGGGTCAGTACAGGGGGAGGGTCAGTACAGGGGGAGGGTCACTACAGGTGGAGGGTCACTACAGGGGGAGGGTCACTACGGGGGGAGAGTCACTACGGGTGGAGGGTCACTACGAGTGGAGGGTCAGTACAGGGGGAGGGTCACTACAGGTGGAGGGTCACTACGGGTGGAGGGTCACTACGGGTGGAGGGTCACTACGGGTGGAGGGTCACTACAGGGGGAGGGTCACTACGGGTGGAGGGTCACTACGGGTGGAGGGTCACTACAGGGGGAGGGTCACTACGGGTGGAGGGTCACTACGGGTGGAGGGTCACTACAGGTGGAGGGTCACTACAGGTGGAGGGTCACTACAGGTGGAGGGTCACTACAGGGGGAGGGTCACTACGGGGGGAGGGTCACTACGGGGGGAGGGTCACTACGGGTGGAGGGTCACTACGGGTGGAGGGTCACTACAGGTGGAGGGTCACTACAGGGGGAGGGTCACTACAGGGGGAGGGTCAGTACAGGTCGAGGGTCACTACGGGTGGAGGGTCACTACGGGTGGAGGGTCACTACAGGTGGAGGGTCAGTACAGGTGGAGGGTCACTACAGGTGGAGGGTCACTACAGGGGGAGGGTCACTACAGGGGGAGGGTCAGTACAGGGGGAGGGTCACTACAGGTGGAGGGTCACTACAGGTGGAGGGTCACTACAGGGGGAGGGTCACTACAGGTGGAGGGTCACTACAGGGGGAGGGTCAGTACAGGGGGAGGGTCAGTACAGGGGGAGGGTCACTACAGGTGGAGGGTCACTACAGGTGGAGGGTCACTACGGGTGGAGGGTCACTACAGGTGGAGGGTCACTACGGGTGGAGGGTCACTACGGGTGGAGGGTCACTACGGGTGGAGGGTCACTACAGGTGGAGGGTCACTACAGGTGGAGGGTCACTACGGGGGGAGGGTCACTACGGGGGGAGGGTCACTACGGGTGGAGGGTCACTACGGGTGGAGGGTCACTACGGGTGGAGGGTCACTACAGGGGGAGGGTCAGTACAGGGGGAGGGTCACTACGGGTGGAGGGTCACTACGAGTGGAGGGTCACTACGGGTGGAGGGTCACTATGGGTGGAGGGTCACTACTGGGGGAGGGTCACTACGGGTGGAGGGTCACTACGGGTGGAGGGTCAGTACAGGTGGAGGGTCACTACTGGGGGAGGGTCAGTACAGGGGGAGGGTCACTACTGGGGGAGGGTCAGTACAGGTGGAGGGTCAGTACAGGGGAGGGTCAGTACAGGGGGAGGGTCAGTACAGGGGGAGGGTCAGTACAGGGGGAGGGTCAGTACAGGTGGAGGGTCAGTACAGGGGGAGGGTCAGTACAGGTGGAGGGTCACTACAGGTGGAGGGTCACTACAGGTGGAGGGGCACTACAGGTGGAGGGGCACTACAGGTGGAGGGGCACTACAGGGGGAGGGTCACTACAGGTGGAGGGTCACTACAGGGGGAGGGTCACTACAGGGGGAGGGTCAGTACAGGGGGAGGGTCAGTACAGGGGCTGGGTCACTACAGGGGGAGGGTCACTACGGGTGGAGGGTCACTACAGGTGGAGGGTGGCGGAGGTGTGCTGCCGTACGACAGTTTGGGCCGCAGGCGCCCACTGCCAGGCGTGACGTCACAAGCCTCAGTGAAAAAATGGCCGCCATGGCCCCAAGTCCTGGGCGAGGAGCTGGTGAACATGGCGCCCTGGCGCTCTTACTGTGCCTGCTAGTGCTCTACAAGGAAGGTGAGACACGCATGAATGTTTCCCCGGTGGCCTGGTGTCCTTGTCTTCCCCGTGGGTGGCGGCGGGGAGGAGATAGAGGCATTGTTTACCTTTTGTTTGTGTAGTGTTGGGGCTCTGGTGGGGGAGCCTCGCGCTACCCCCACCCATATCTTATCATAATAATACTAATACTCACCAATTATTCACAAGACGGTACTGTAGGTTGGTGAGATTACATGAGATTGGTAGGTGTATATGGGTAGGAAGTTAGTGAGACTGATAGCGTGTCTAGCAGGGCCCAACACACTACGAGGACAGGCTGCCCTAGTGAGGACAGGGCACCCTACAGTAAGGGTTTACATCAAGAAATAACTCCAACCTAAGATGACAGCGGTGATGACACTGGCCAGGACATGCGTCTTGAGTACTAATATTGGGGCAGTGGGGCAGTACAAGATGCTGTGTGTGAGTTTGAAGCACAAGCTAGGAAATTATGAGGAAGAAATTAGCTCCTTTTCTGGGTGTTACTTCTAAACACTTCCGTGAGTTAGACAATTGTTTAATTCATGAGGAAGTGAGTACAGGGGGACTGTACTCACTCCCATAGAGTGAGTACACTCTACTCCATAGACTGGGGCCTTATATTTGTATGGAATGTTTAATCAGATTTACTCTGACTCTCTGGATATCAGAGATATTTATTTCTGGTGTGGTGCTCATGGGTTCTATTACATCTATGAAGAAAAAGTTTCAGATCAGGATTAGCATTTAGGAACAAGGTTTTGTACATGTAGATAGCACATGAGAATGTGTGGAGTGAGTGTGTCTGGGCAAGGTTAGCACTAATTGATGAAAAGGATCTATTGAATTCAGTTGCATATCTCAGGTGTGAGGGAGGAGTCACAGATATCTCAGGTGTGAGGGAGGGAGCTCAGATATCTCAGGTGTGAGGGAGGGAGCTCAGATATCTCAGGTGTGAGGGAGGGAGCTCAGATATCTCGGGTGTGAGGGAGGGATCACAGATATCTCGGGTGTGAGGGAGGGGTCACAGATATCTCAGGTGTGAGGGAGGGAGCTCAGATATCTCGGGTGTGAGGGAGGAGTCACAGATATCTCGGGTGTGAGGGAGGAGTCACAGATATCTCAGGTGTGAGGGAGGGGTCACAGATATCTCGGGTGTGAGGGAGGGGTCACAGATATCTCAGGTGTGAGGGAGGGGTCATAGATATCTCGGGTGTGAGGGAGGGGTCACAGATATCTCGGGTGTGAGGGAGGGAGCTCAGATATCTCGGGTGTGAGGGAGGGAGCTCAGATATCTCGGGTGTGAGGGAGGGAGCTCAGATATCTCGGGTGTGAGGGAGGGAGCTCAGATATCTCTGGTGTGAGGGAGGGAGCTCAGATATCTCGGGTGTGAGGGAGGGAGCTCAGATATCTCGGGTGTGAGGGAGGGAGCACTGATATCTCGGGTGTGAGGGAGGGAGCTCAGATATCTCAGGTGTGAGGGAGGGAGCACTGATATCTCGGGTGTGAGGGAGGGAGCACTGATATCTCAGGTGTGAGGGAGGGAGCTCAGATATATTTTGGGTGTGAGGGAGGGAGCACTGATATCTCAAGTATGAGGGAGGGAGCACTGATATCTCAGGTGTGAGGGAGGGAGCTCAGATATCTCGGGTGTGAGGGAGGGAGCACTGATATCTCAGGTGTGTGGGAGGAGCATAGATATCTCAGGTGTGTGGGAGGGAGCTTCAGTTGGATACAGGATACATGCTTCACCAGATGAATCGAATAGATATTTCCACCATTTTACTGTACCTGAATTTTCCTAAGAGCCACTAACACTAGTGGCCTCGATGAGGACAGGAAGCTGGCACCTTGTCGAAGGTCCCTCCATTTGCCTAGATGATCGTTTCTAGCTTCACTTTCAAAGTTAACAGTTTTGGCATTTACGGCTTCGGCGGGTAGGTGGTTCCATGAGTTTATAGCCCTATGGGTAAAAACGCTTGCTCCTGTTCTCAGTCCTGTGACTTGTTGAGCTTGAAACTGAATGCACGGTTATACTCTAGTTACTGTTAACTGTTGGTCAGTATCAAAAATCGAAATATAAAGGTATGAAGAGTAAAAATTTAGACTTAGTGCACATAATGTTGACTGAAGTGTGCAGAACTTGAGCATTACATAATCTGGTCTTCATAAAAACCATGCTTGCCAGTGTAAACATAATGCATCCCAACGTCCACAAATTTGATCGCACATAGCTACACCATGGTCAGTTTTTGGTAAATGTGTAGTATATTATTTGGTGGTAGTGTGTGTGTGTGTGTGTTTTATGGTGCATTAGATGGAACACCAAATATATAATATTAAGTAACAAAACAATGTTAAAAGCTGCACTCGGGGGGGGGGGGGGGGAGACTTGTGCTCTCCTGGTACGTAATTACCTGTCTTGATATGATTTTGGGGCTTAGCGTCCCTGCGGCCCAGTCCTCGACCAGGCCTCCATTTTGCTACACCCCTTCCCCCTAGGAAGCAGCCTGTAGCAGCTGTCTAACTCCCAGGTACCTATTTACTGGTAGGTGAACAGGGGCATCAGAGTGAATGAAACTGCCCATTTGTTTCCGCCTCCACCGGGGATTGAACCCGGAACCTCAGGACTATGAATCCTGAGTACTCCACTCAGTTGTCAGGCCCCAATTAGCTAAGTGTAGTTACTGGATGAGAGCTACGCTCGTGATGTCCAATCTTCCCAGCACTGTCATATACTGCTTTGAAATTACTGACAGTTTTGGCCTCCACCTTCTCACCAAACTTGTTCCAATTGTCTACCACTCTGTTTGCTAAGTGAATTTTCTTATATTTCTCTGGCATCCTTGTATAGTTATAGTTAGTTTAAATCTTGACCTCTTGTTCTTGAAGTTCCAGGTCTCGGGAATTCTGTTCTGTAAGTTTTATCGATTCCTATTATTATTCTGTACGTAGTGATCATATCGCCTCTTTTTCTTCTATCTTCTAGTTGTGGCATATTTAATGCCTCTAACCTCTCCTCGTAGCTCTTGTCCTTCAGTTCTGGGAGCCACTTAGTGGCATGTCTTTGCACCCTTTCTAGTTTGTTAATGTGCTGCTTAAGATATGGGCATCATACAACTGCTGCATATTCCAGCTTTGGTCTAACAAAAGTTGTAAACAATTTCTTAGTATTTTGCCATCAATGTACATATTTAAAAGCAATTCTGAAGTTAGAAAGTGTAGCATAGGCGCCCCACACAATGTTCTTTATGTGATCCTCAGGTGATAGTTTTCTATTTAGAACCACCCCTAGATCTTTCTTTATCAGGATTCTTTAAAGATTTCTCACTTAATTTATAGGTTGTGTTGGGTTTGTGTTCTCCTATTCCACATTCCATAACATGGCATTTATTCACATTAAATTCCATTACCCAAGTGCTGCTCCATATACTTATTTTGTCCAGGTCTTCTTGAAGGGCATGACAATCATCTAAGTTACTTATCTTCCGTATTATCTTAGCATCATCAGCAAACATGTTCATATAATTCTGTATTCCATCTGGTAGATCGTTTATATAGACAATGAACATTACCGGTGCAAGAACTGAACTCTGTGGTACTCCACTTGTGACATTTCTCCAGTCTGATACATTGCCTCTGATTACTGCCCTCATTTTTCTATGTTAGACAAATTTTCATCCGTGTTAGAAGCTTACCTGTCACCCCTTCCAATATGTTCTAGTTTTCAAAACAACCTCTTATGTGGAACTCTGTCAAAAGCCTTTTTTTTAGATCCAGATAGATGCAGTCAACCCAACCACCTTTCCTGTAAAATCCCTGTGGCTCGATCATAAAAAACGGAGTAAATTCGTTAGCCAGGATCTTCCAGATCGAAAATTATACTACCTGATGTATCTTTTTCTCCATGTGTTCTACCCATTTAGTTTTAATTATTTTTTCCAATATTTTTACTATTATACTTGTCAATGATACAGGTCTATAATTGAGGGGATCTTCCCTGCCGACACTTTTGTAAATTGGAACTACTGTATGTTAGCCTTTTTCCACACATCTGCTATGACTCCTGTACACAGGGATGCCTGAAAAATCAGAAGTGGAATGCTAAGCTCAAATGCACATTCTCTCAGAACCCATGTTGAAACTCCATCTGGGCCAACTGCTTTGTTCTTACTTTGCTCATTGAACATTTTTTCCCACTCTCTCTAGACACCTCTGTGTGCTCTGTTATTCTCTGGAATTCTTATTGTGTCTGGTTCCCTGAAGATTTCATTTTCTACAAAAACACTTTGGAACTTTTTGTTTAATGTTTCACACATTTCCTTCTCTGAATTTCTTTCCCACTTTCAACCACTGACTATTATCCTTTACTTGCAATTTGTTGTTTATGAATTTGTACAATAGGCCTCTGTTTTACATTTGTCTTCTATCCCTGTTTCACAAAACTAATGTGAACTACCGTGTGCTCTCGCAGTACTTGTGCATTAGTTGTGCTATTGTGGTGCTTGTGCACTTATGGCACTTGTGTGTTAGTGTGTTTGCAAATGTTTTGCCTGACAATGACTAAAAATAATAAACAATAAAATTTTATTTATGCTGACAATAAATTAGACTTTGAATCGGCATCATTTGACTGAAAGTCTCTAACATATGAACAAAGAAAAAATTAAAATGAATCATAAGCATGCATAGAGAATGGCTGCATAATTACCTTTCATTCTTTTTATTTTCATATATAACCAATATTGCAACATATATTAGGGTAGCAAAACAATGTTATGTACCTAAGTTTAACAAAATCATTCCATACTGTGACCATTGGAAAAACTCATTCTTATATGGCTATTACCATTTATGTCATAATTAATGTTATATGTGATCATCAATAAACATTTTGGATTAGAAGTGTATGAGGACTTATGTTCTTATCAGAATAATAACAAATTATAATTTTTTAAGTAATTCTATTGTCTTGAAAGACTAGAATAGTAGCCAATACAAGCTAGTGTAATTACCTAAGTGTAGTTACAGGATGAGAGCTACGCTCGTGGTGTCCCGTATTCCCAGCACTCTGTCATAAAACGCTTTGAAACTACAGTACTGGCGATTTTGGCCTCCTCCACCTTCTCACCTAACTTGTTCTAACTGTCTACCACTGCGAAAGTGATTTTTCTTATATTTCTTCGGCAACTTTGTTTAGTTAGTTTAAATATATGACCTTTCGTTCTTGAAGTTCCAGGTCTCTGGAATTCTTCCCTATCAATTTTTTGTATTGCCATTATTATTTTGTACGTAGTGATCATATCGCCTCTTTTTTTTCTTCTTCTATCTTCCTTCTAGTTTTGGCATATTTAATGTCACTAACCTCTCCTTGTAGATAGATAAGATAAGATAATGTTTATTCAGGTAAAAGTACATACAGTGTACATTCAAAATGAGTTACAAACATAATGTTGGATTTCTAGATAGACCTAGTACATACTATGCCTAAAGCCACTAATACACACAGCGTTTTGGGCAAGCAAAACATCCCTTCAGTTCTGGGAACCAAAACCTTTCTTCATTTCTGGGAGCCATTTAGTTGCATGTCTTTGTACCTTTTCCAGTTTGTTGATGTGCTTCTTAAGATATGGGCACCATACAACCGCTGCATATTCCAGCTTTGGTCTAACAACATCTAATTAGGTCTTTGGTCTAATCTAAATCTAACCAAAGTCGTGAACAATTTCTTTAGTATCTCACCATTCATGTACATTGGTACCTTCGTTTACGATCATAATCCGTTCCCAGAGACACGTTGTCGATCAAAAATTTGTCAACCAAAACGAATTTTCCCATAAGAAATAATGTGAATTTAATTCATTTGTTCCAAACCCCCTTAAATATTAGCTTAAAAATACATTTTATGCAGAATAACTCATTTTGTACTGGCTACAATGCAGTACAGTATGTATATCTTACCTTGAATGAGGACTCTTGTTGGTGCAGTGAGGAGGAGAGGTGTTAGTGTTTGGAAGGGGAGTCCGCTTCCATTATAACATCAGGCAGTGATGACTTCTCTCAGGTACACTCTGGCATGTTTTGCCTGCATGCCACTAGGATCTGCTTGTGGCTTCTCAACAAAAGTTTAGGTTGAACTTTACCACCAACTTTCTTGGGAACCATGGTATTATAAATAATGAGAACTTTTATGTTAAAAAAAAAGCAAAAATGCAGGCAAACAATGAAATTCTTCAAAGAATTCAAGTGCCACTGCGGCCATCATTACACAGGATAGACTTGAGTGCCTCAAGTCAAACAAACTGAGAGTGCCTCACCCGGCGCCCACATCACACGCTCGTTCTAAACGTAACACGTATAAACAGATGCTGTCTTCCAAGTAAACCAACGTGTACCAAAAAAATCCTCCTCTAGGAGTTGTCAACCAAGGTTCCACTGTATACTGTTACTGTATTATATAATTATTATATAGCTATAGAGGTGCAATACTCATAGTGCAGTGGTCTACAGTCTATGCTCACAACTAAGGATCCTGGATTTAATCTCTGGGTTGGTCAGAGACGGTTAGGGATGTTTTCTTTCATCTGATGCCTCTGTTCACCTAGCTGTAAATGGCTACCTGAGAGTTAGGCAACTGTTGTGGGCTGCATCCTGAAGCTCAGTAGTTGGCCCAGTGGGAATTGTCCCCAGCTGTGAGAAACAATACGATGAAATATGGTCCAGTAATGGCAGTAGTGTCTGGAGTTTATTGCAAAACCAAGTACAGTACTGTACTATAGTGGTACCCTTCTACTCTAGTGCCAGGTCATTTTCTATATAGCCATGTATATTAGTTTTTTTTCTGGTAAGTAATACTACTTGAATAATGGACTAGGTTCCAAGATTTGGCCCCTTGGATTTCCAGAGGCTAGCATTCGGGGTGGGGCGGGGGGGGGGGATGTCCAAACATACAGGCAGGGTATCCTAATGTGTGTGATGACTCATTATTCGTGAAAAATTGAAATCTGATATTGTGGGGTACATGGTAAAAGGGTGTGTTGCTATTGTTGGTTTTTGCTAATTGTCACTTCATTTTTTGGATGTCTGGAGACTAGATACCAGACACTCTTTAATAGTGATTCATTCGTTAGGGAACCACTGACTGTTAATGTCTGATACTAATATAGAACATGAGTCATTGCCATTTTTCAATTTGGAGAAATTTGGATTTGATGACTGGAGACCAGAAACCAGGCCAATTATGACAGAAATGGTTGACATTTTAAATTGTTAATTACCTCTGTATTTTCTAAAGAATTATATTTTATGCCTGCAGCTAAAGAAATTCGTTTAGATGGTGAATAATACAGGTTGACTAGTGGTTACCAGAGAGGAAATCATTAAACAAATAGCAAAAATTATTGCCCAACAAGTCCCGAAGGCCAGACAAAATATTTGCCAGGGTTCTTGAATGTAAAGATAGCATAGTAAGCCCTTGTTTTACATTTTTAAATTAATGATTAGAGTTGATCAGAGTCCCTGAATCGTGGATGGTTGTAAATGTGGTGGTGTTTTTAAGAAGGGTGATATCACTTGCATTGAAGTATTATTTAATTAGCTTGTATTAACTTGAGAACAATTGCTGGAATCTATACTCGCAAAAGCCACTTGTTTACATCTTGAAAAGCACAGACTAACAATGGATTTACAAAATGATTTTATGAAATGCCATTTATGTTTAACAAATTTATAAGTTCTTTTCCAATATATTTTGGGCAGTGGAAAGATTTGTCACAATATCAGAGCCTTTGATGCTGTTCCCCATGTGAGACTCGTTAGAAAGTTTGAGGCACATGGTAATGGGAGTTATTTGAATTAGTGTGTGATTATTTGAAAGTTAGCATAAATGGAGTTAATAGGTTCAAGTGGGGAAACTGAAAATTGGAGTGTACCAGGGTTTTGCCCTGGACCTCTGTTATTTATCATATACAGTACTGTACTCTTATACAAGTGTTTTGGGTACAGGAGTAAATAGTAATAATTGCTGAAAGATGATCTAGATAGGAGTTTAAAGTGGATGAAAGATTAGCAGATGTATTTTAGTGCTAAAAAATGTAGGATACTGAGCTTAAGTACCAGATATCTTTTGCAACTACTCAACCACTATGACATCATGAAGCATTAAAAGGACAAACAAATTGCAGATATTGTATACACAGACTTTGCAAAGGTATTTGATAAATGTGACCATAGAGTGATAGCCTATAAAACGAGATCAATAGGAATAATGGGTCAAGTAGGGTCGTTGGATTTTCAAATTTATCAAACAGAATGCAATGGGTAACTTTTAAACAAATAAAGTACAGGTGCAGTGAAAAGCTCCATACCCCAGGTAAAGTCCTGGCACCACTGCTTTATCTCATTCTTACATCAGATATACTGCAGACAAAAATACTAGTCACAGCTTCCTGTCATTCTTTATTGATATAAAAATCAGCATGAAAATTTTCTCGTAGAAGGCACTGGAAAAACTACAAGCCAATATTAATAAAGTGTTTGATTGGGCAATGAAAAATAACATGAAGTTTAAGAGTAATAAATTCCAAGTGCTGTACTTAGTTATGGTGGAAATGATGGACTTAAATTAAGTACAGGGTGCAAGACACAATCAGACCTACTTATAGAAGGAAAACAACTTGTAAATATTTGGGAATTATTGTCTGATGATCTGACATTTATGAACATAATCGAGCAAATGTAGCAGTAGCCAGAAAAAAGATAGGATGGACTTTGAAAATGTTTAAATCTAGGGATCCTACAGCAGCGTTAATACTATTTAAATCACTGGTGCTGTCTTCCATTAAGCTTATCTTAAATTTGATATATGTGTGTGTGTGTTGACAAATTATCAACAATTTACCAAGGCAAATTACTTTGGCACTAACTTCCCTTTTTAGAGCAGGAGAGATTTTTTAAATAGAGGGAATACGTGGAACATATATGGCATGCATACACATGATAAAAGACCTAAATTATTGGAATCAGCTCAAAGCTTTTAAAATGTGCTCTCTGGAAAGGAGACGAGAAAGGTATTAAATATACAGTAGTAATATAATAGTTTATTGTGTCAGGGGGACAAGCATCCAGTTTATTCATACAGTACATGTTAGACTTATATCAAGGGCCCCCCCCCCCCCCTCCTCCGGATGCAATCCCATAACTCCTGGGTTTCTCTGTTGTGTAATGTAAGTTTGTGTGTATAGTATGTATTTGGTTGATTAGATTCAAAACGTTTAGTGATTTTATATATTTATTTAGTATAGTGTTGGTTACAGCAGTCGGTTTGTTGGCAATGTAGTGAAATGTTGTAGTAGTTGAGACGAAGCCTGGAGCAGGACAGAAAACCAAGTGAGGCCGGGGGTAGAGAGCTCGGATGCAGGGTGAGAGTGCAGTGTGTGGCGCTCTGAATGCGGGCAGAGTTGAATAGCTCGAATGCAGGACGAGGGCGTGGAAGCTCGATGCGGCCGGAGTCAGGCTGTCTGCTCTTTGTTGAGGCTGAAGTGTCTTGTGAGGGTAGAAACTGGACATGTTGAGTGTCACATTGTTGTTGTTGAATGTTGCAAATGTGTGGTATATCTCAAGTGTCTGTACTGACCCCTTCTTGGGGTTCAGACCGATGATGGTTCGCTGTTGACTGGTTATATTACCAGCCTTCACCTCACCATCATCTAGCAGGTTGCGAAGAAACGTTAACTGTAATTGTAATTAGTTGTACACTTGGGAATTGTAATTAGGGGACCAAGAATCAGTGTAGGACTTCTAGGGCTGTGGGACACTTAAGAGATAGGTTACGTAAATTAATAACTATCAGACCCATCTCATTATCTACACATAAGGTAATGAGAGTTTTGGAGCAAGTATATTATATAGTTAATATACTATAGTATATTAGCAAGTATATTATATAGTTAATATACTATAATATAATAGGTGGGCAGGGACATGAGGTGATAGGAAATGCGCCCAACCATTTCTGTTCGGCTCAGTTTTCGAACTCATGATTCTGGATTGTGAGTCAAGAATGAACCTGACTACTGTACTACTGGGTACCAATATATTCTCTACATGGAAGATACTGGAAAGCCAGGTTCCAAATTTGCAAAGTAGAATAGCAACATACTGTTCTGGAGTGAAAGATACTAAAGCAAAGGCAGAATAGAATGAGAAGTAGAGATGCTATAGGAACAGAGAGCACTGTATGAACATCAGAGGTTCATGGCTGTTCAGTACTCTCCCAGCAAAGCAATAGAAATACTCATGGAACAAAAGTGAAAATCTTCAAGAAACAATTAGATAATCAGAACTTGAAAGAACTTGAAAGAACTTGAAAATGGATCAACCAGGTTGAAGTGGATATGTGAACCTGTAGGCCTATCCAAGCAACAGATTGTTGGACAAAATCACAATTCAAGCCTGGCCCCAGGCCGGACTAGGGGAGTAGAAAAACTTCTGAAACCCTCTCCAGGTGTATCAGTTGAACAATGTTGAAATTGCAAATCTTAATGAAAAATATATCTGATAGTCATAATTAATAGGGATATTAAGCCAAAAAACTAATGCATAAATGTATGGAATAAAACAAATAGGATACAGTATTTGGATATATTTCTAGAGGCATTAGCAATGACATTAATTTATAATTATTCTGTTTCGTCTTGCCTATGTTTGGCCTCATTTAGACTACTGTATATAATTCAGTTTTGGTCTCTAATGGGCAAAAATGTACTTGAACACACACAGAAAAGGATGACAAAGTTAATGCCAGTAGATATCCAACCCACACGTCTGAAAAAGAGAGGAAGTGTTGACTTTTTGTATCCATTGTAGACCATTATAAAGTACAGTACAGTACTGCAATTTGTTTTGTCGGGAACAGGGAGTCTGTTTATGTATACAGTATATTTTTTAGGTTTGTAATGAAGTTTCACTCCACACCAAATTAAACTACTGTACTGATCTTCTCAAGATACAACCTCACAACAGTTGCCTCTGTACTCCACTGTACACGTATTGGAGGAAAAGACAAACATGATGTAGAATAAACACCAATAGCATTAGAAGCAGGAGCAGCAGTGAGAGCCAGATTACTGTACTATGAAGTGTTCCAGTTTGTTGAAGGCCAGTTTTATATCAAGAGGATGAAGGGACCTTGTGAGATTTTTTAGTTCAGGTATTAAGGGAAGGCACATAATATTATTTCTAATGTTGGAAGCAGGTTTAGGATGAAAGAATATTCAATTAGCTTGAGGGTAGGCACAGTTGAATTCAGAATTAAGGAACTGGAAGTCACTGATGGCATATGGCCCAAAGGAAAAGAGAAACTAGAACACTTTCCTGAACAGGAGGATGGTAGGTAAATGGATGAATGTCCGTACCAATGTATGTAGGCTTGTGGTAGACAGAGAAGTCAGATACAGTTGTGAACATGCACATCAGGGAAGGGAAAGCGGGTCTTAGATTTCCATTCAACTTTGAAATGGATAGAAGGATTCAGACTGTTAAGAGAGGAAAGGAATGGCTGAGGTTCAATTTCTGGGCAAGACTGTGAAAGGGTTGTGCACGTTTTCTTTCACCTAATGTCTCAGTTAATCTAGTAGTATATAGATACCCAGAAGTTAAGCAACTGTTGTGGGGTTGCATCCTGGGAAGGGTCAGTAATTTAACCTGGGGGGGGGGACTCGATGCAACGCTAAAGTATGTATATACACAGGCCTTCTGTCCCCAATAAAATAAATTAAAATAGTGAAGCCAGTTAGGCTAGTATCAATAGTGGGAAGAACAGTTTCAAGGTATTCCATATAAAGAATAGCAAGCCCAGACGGATATACCATAGTGCCATCAAAGCCTTTTGACTAAGGAAAGAAGTTGACTGAGAGCCTTCTCTCACTGGCGGAAAACTAAAGGAAAATTGCAAGAATTGACCTGGAGAAAATTATTGAATTTGTCCATCAAGTGGCTACTAGAGTTTCATTTGCGTTAGTGCAAAGCAATGAAGCTGGTTGGTGGCAATAGGAGACCAGACACAAGGTACCATATGGAGGAGGAAACCCTCCTAGGATCAGATACTGCATTGAAAAAGACCTAGGACTGATGTTACCCTGAACCTGTCTTATCTTACATTATCTTATCTTACCCTGAAACTCTGCAAATGAACATTACGCTGCCCAAAACGCTAGGTGCGTATTAGTGGCTTTAGGCATAGTATGTACTAGCTCTATCTAGAAATCCAACATTACGTTCGTAACTCATTTTGAATATATGTACTTTTACCAGAATAAACATTATCTTAATCGCTGCATATGCAAGGTTGGCCAATACTATATAAGAACCGATATTTAACATCAGAGGTCCCAGCGACTATAAGAAATATTACCGGTAGGCTCAGGAATCTGTATACCAGTTGATTGACAGTTTAAGGCAGGTCCAAAGAGCCAGAGCTCAACCCCCGCAAGCAGAACTAGGTGAGTACAAAGTTAAGCTAGGGAAAAGTGAGAGGAAAAATGCCACCAGACAATGGTGGCATTCCACTTTGCATTCCATTTCCACTTACCACTTTGTAACCCCATGACAACGTGGTAAGTTACGGGGTAAACTAAATTAAACATCACTGGAGTAAAAGGAACAGGATCCTTATCTTGAGGTTATCTTGAGATGATTTCGGGGCTTTAGTGTCCCCGTGGCCCGGTCCTCGACCAGGCCTCCACCCCCAGGAAGCAGCCCGTGACAGCTGACTAACTCCCAGGTACCTATTTACTGCTAGGTAACAGGGGCATTCAGGGTGAAAGAAACTTTGCCCATTTGTTTCTGCCTCGTGCGGGAATCGAACCCGCGCCACAGAATTACGAGTCCTGCGCGCTATCCACCAGGCTACGAGGCCCCTTGACACAAGATGACACAAGATTCACAGGGAAATTGTGTAAACAAAGATATATTATTTAGTATAGGTGCTACACAAACAAGGGGACATAGATGGATAGTACCAAAATGTGCACAGAGACCTTAGAATGAGTTTATTCAATTAGACATGGAAGAGCACAATAGGCTTGGGAAGCTTGTACACGTGTTGATTGAAAGCTGAAAAGTGGAATGAAAGAGCTAATGGTCGCAACCGCCCCCGACGGAAGGACAATTAGGGAAGCGGAGATGTCACCGGGTTCACACCACCCGCCAGGAACGATGAACGTTATTTACAATGGCACTAGGCTGTCCATATGCTTGGGAGATTAGGAGCAACTTGGTCTATCTGACTAAACATCCCTGACTCGGTCTAGTAACTAGGTTGGTGATCCTCTACTGGACAGTGTCCTCTACTACCAAAATGGCCTGATCAGAGACCGGGCCGCAGGGGCATTGATCTCGGGAACCACGAGAGTACATTAGTCTGCTCGGCGAATATTTGATCACGATAGATGAATGTTGCTTCTAACTTAACACCAGCCGCCGTAACGCGTTTCTGTTTGTCCGTCTTTGATGCTTGCCCCTTAAACCGGTAAGCAAAACGTGGCTTGTTTTGATATCTGATCCCAACTGATAATTATCGTATCTTATTACGGGATTTTATATTTGTGTTGTTTATTTACCATGGTGGCTTTGAGCTTCCCACGTGGCTACTCTTCGCTTGTCCTTGGATTTATCTCACGGGAAAATGTCTGCCGAAACGCTATGCGTGCGAGGCTTTTAATTTTTTTTAATTTTCTGTATAACTCGCCTCAAAGGCCTTTTTAGTGTCTACCTGAATAAAGCAATTGTTGATACACAGGAATGTGTTTCACAATCTCTAAATCATTCCTTGAGCGAATGCTATATACATGCCAATGCTCTGAGGTATACTATGAGGTAAGTGCGCGGGCTTTTCAAGATATGCTGTCCAGCCCTGTGATACAGGGGTTACCTTGAGGTGATTTCGGGGCTTAGCGACCCCGCGGCCCGGTCAACCAGATCTGGATTGCTGGATCGGTCAACCAGGCTGTTGGACGCGGCTGCTCGCAGCCTGACGTACGAGTCACAGCCTGGTTGATCAGGTATCCTTTGGAGGTGGTTGTCAAGTTCTCTCTTGAACACTGTGAGGGGTCTGCCAGTTATGCCCCTTATGTGTGGGTTGGGGGTTGACGACTAGGCCTGAAATTGAATTGAAATTGAAATAAGTTTATTGAAGTAAAATACACACAAAGGGATGAGGTAGCTCAAGCTATTCTCACCCCGACGTACATCGTGTTAATACATACATAGACACACATCACAAACAATGAACATATTACCAAACATTCTGAGAGATAAACCATATACATTTCCTACAAGGCCTGGGTGTGGTCACATTATAAACAAGAAGCTCGAGAAAGCTTGAGGCTTCAGATTGTCAAAACCGTATATGTCGTTATGTTAGGTTGGTTTGGGTTTGATCGTTTTTCAAATCAGTTAGCTGTTTCTTGTAGGTTGTGACTTATAGCAGCTGGCCAGAGTTATCCGGGTAGTGACAGAACACGAAACAATGGGTATAAATTGGATAAGTTTAGATTTAGGAAAGACTTGGGTAAATACTGGTTCAGTAACAGGGTTGTTGATTTGTGGAACCAATTGCCGCGTAACATTGTGGAGGTGGGGTCCCTCGATTGTTTCAAGCATGGGTTGGACATGTATATGAGTGGGATTGGGTGGTTATAAATAGGAGCTGCCTCGTATAGGCCAACAGGCCTTCTGCAGTTGCCTTTGTTCTTATGTAGTGGGTATCACTTGGATTATGTTAACTGTTAGGGTGCAGCCTGTCCTAAGGTTTCCCAATGTTAAACTATCGTACTAAAGTGACTTTATCCTAACCTATTAGCAAACCCAAAACAGAAAACAGGACAGTATGTCATTTTCACGAGCCGCTTCCATTTTCTAGTACAACGATTTTTGGCCTTAGGTAAAGTATGGGTCAAAATACGTCGTTCATGAGGACGGGTTGGACGGGTAGGGTGTGGCACGTGACCCTTACACTCGTGTCTCAGTAGAATGGTCCCGGGCAGGGCGAGATGTTTGGGCCCATTACGATGCCTTTGTCTCCCCAATAGAAAATAAATCCCTGGCAGTTAGGCGACCGTTGTGGGTTGTGCCGGGAGAGTACAGAGCTTGGCCAGGGGCAGGGACATCTTTGTTATAGGGCGGCTCTATAACACTCACCCAACACTTTTACAAGGTTCCCAATTAATTCATTCACCTAATTTATTTCATTAACTTAATTGATTTCATTAGTCTGCATTTATAGAGTAGGATAGTATTATGCCGCAGTTCACTATAGTTAAAACTTCAAAAGTACTTATACATTTAAAAATTCTGTATTATAACAAAAGAAAAGCGAAAGGTTTTCTGATTACAACAATGCTTTAGTACAGCTTTTCAATTTCATGATCTGACTATTACAGAATTGTTCGTTATACAACGTTTCACTTTCATACAAATATTGAATTGCTTTGCAAGGCTGCGCTTAATACCACAATAGGCTGGAGGTTCCCCACTCTTGGCCTGGCTCAAGCTCCTGGCCCCGACAATATGAATCAATTGTCTGGGTTGTGCCAAATGCTCGTGGGAAAGCTGAGGGTGTTTATTGTATTATTAGCATGTAATTGTTTGTAAAGGCATCATGTTGATCTTCCCATAGCTGTGGTAGACGTACCCTAGCCTATATTGACCTTCCCTAGCTGTGGCAGACGTACCCTAGCCTATATTGACCTTCCCATAGCTGTGGCAGACGTACCCTAGCCTATATTGACCTTCCCATAGCTGTGGCAGACGTACCCTAGCCTATATTGACCTTCCCATAGCTGTGGCAGACGTACCCTAGCCTATATTGACCTTCCCATAGCTGTGGCAGACGTACCCTAGCCTATATTGACCTTCCCATAGCTGTGGCAGACGTACCCTAGCCTATATTGACCTTCCCATAGCTGTGGCAGACGTACCCTAGCCTATATTGACCTTCCCATAGCTGTGGCAGACGTACCCTAGCCTATATTGACCTTCCCATAGCTGTGGTAGACGTACCCTAGCCTATATTGACCTTCCCATAGCTGTGGTAGACGTACCCTAGCCTATATTGACTTTCCCATAGCTGTGGTAGACGTACCCTAGCCTATATTGACCTTCCCATAGCTGTGGTAGACGTACCCTAGAATATTTTGACCTTCCCATAGCTGTGGTAGACGTACCCTAGAATATTTTGACCTTCCTCATTACTTACATAATGCTAGGAAGCTTTGGGTAATTAGACGGACCGTGCCATAGCTGCGGCAGACGTTACTCCCAGCCATATTGGTGTATCCTTAAATGCGCGTGCGGACACTGCCGCCGCTAAGGAGGCTATCGGCACCTGTCCCATCTCCCGTAAAGGTATTCCTTATTCTGACTTTTACCCAGTTATTCATTCCTCAATCCTCGGGTTTGTTAATCAAACAAGACATGTAACAAGACACCTGGTGTTCAACTTGATCTAACTAGGGGTTTGAAATGGTTAAAAGATTGGCAGATGCAGTTTAATGCTGATCAGTGTAAAGTTCTGAGGCTAGGTAATGATGATAGAGTTACAAGATACGAGCTGGATGGTGTTGAGATTGCGAAGTCGGATTTCGAAAGGGATCTGGGAGTTATGATTAGTAAGAATTTAAAACCAAAGGATCAATGTATGAATGTTCGTAATAAGGCAAATAGGACACTGATTTATTAATCGCAGCGTTAGTAACAAGACACCTGGTGTGGTTCTTAAGCTATATCTTGCTCTGGTTAGGCCCCATTTAAATTATGCAGTTCAGTTTTGGTCGCCGTACTATAGAATGTATATAAATTCACTTGAACGTGTCCAGCGTAGGATCTGTCTTGAGGTTATCTTGAGATGATTTCGGGGCTTTAGTGTCCCCGCGGCCCGGTCCTCGACCAGGCCTCCACCCCCAGGCAGACTAACACCCAGGTACCTATTTTACTGCTAGGTAACAGGGGCATAGGGTGAAAGAAACTCTGCCCATTGTTTCTCGCCGGCGCCCGGGATCGAACCCGGGACCACAGGATCACAAGTACAGCGTGCTGTCCGCTCGGCCGACCGGCTCCCCTTAGGATGACTAAGTTAATTCCCCAAATTAGAAATCTTTCATATGAAGAAAGATTAAGAAAGCTTAAATTGCATTCACTGGAAAGGTGAAGAGTTAGGGGTGACATGATAGAGGTTTACAAGTAGATGAATGGACATAACAAAGGGGATATTAATCTTAGCCTAAGCTACTCTATCCCTTTAAGATGTATTTCTTTCTTGTCTCAATAAACATAATTGAACTTGAACTTGGGATATTAATAGGGTATTAAAAGTATCAAGACAGAACACGAAACAATGGGTATAAATTGGATAAGTTTAGATTTAGGAAAGACTTGGGTAAATACTGGTTCGGTAACAGGGTTGTTGATTTGTGGAACCAATTACCACGAAACGTAGTGGAGGTGGGGTTCCTCGATTGTTTCAAGCGTGGGTTGGACATGTTTATGAGTGGGATTGGGGGGTTATAAATAGGAGCTGCCTCGTATGGGCCAATAGGCCTTCTGCAGTTACCTTTGTTCTTATGTACTCGTGCATGGTATGTCCTTTCTGAATCACGAAGACGCTTTATCTTAATGGTATTTCGTACAACTGAAGTTAAGTACATTATCTTGATATATTTAAGACACTACGTTGTGTTGTGGGGAGGTGAGTGGTGCGTAGATGATGATAATGACACGAGGCAGATGTGACGAGTCTTATCTTTACCACGATGTTCTTACTAGGGTGTGTGGCCACATGTGTCGGGGGTGACTGAACGGGGTGAGAATAGCTTGGGCTACCTCATCCCTTATGTGTGTATTTATACCTCAATAAACGTAGTTCAGTTTCCAACGCCTTAAGCCCACCCTCCCCCGACCACCCTCACCCTCACATGTAGTAGTGGAGCCACGGTAGTGGAGCCACGGTAGTGGAGGTCAACCCGACCGGACTTAAGTGGTTCACCCAACCACTTGGGCTGGACGGTAGAGCGACGGTCTCATGCTTCATGCTGGACGGTATAGTTGTAATGGCCTGGCGCTTTCTCCTCAGATGTCCCCCTCTTCCCCCCCCCATGTTGTGGGGGGATAGTAGTAGTACTCGCCTATTTGTGCTTGCGGGGGTTGAGCTCTGGCTCTTTGGTCCAGCCTCTCAACTGTCAATCAACTGGTGTACAGGTTCCTGAGCCTACTGGGCTCTATCATATCTACGTTTGAAACTGTGTATAGAGTCGGCCTCCACCACATCACTGCCTAATGTATTCCACCTGTTAACTACTCTGACATTGAAAAAGTTGTTTGTAATAGTGGTAGATGGGTGGTGGCGACACAAGGGAGGTGAGGTGAGGGGTGAGGTGTAAGGTGACCCACAGGTTGGGGGTGAGGTCAGGATGGAGGGTAAGACAATAGTGGCAGTAATGGTGTTGGTGTCACTTGCCGGTAGAAGCGTGTCCCGGCTTGTCTCAGGGGCAACGTTAATCCTCCCAAGTGATTAAGGATTACTATATTTACATTACTAACCAGTTGTGAAGGTTATAAGCTACAATTTGCTAAATGGTCGCATTAAGACGTTGTACAGTTGGCCACCATATTTGAGAATGGTTACAGGTTAT
Organism: Procambarus clarkii; assembly: GCF_040958095.1. NCBI lineage: Eukaryota > Metazoa > Arthropoda > Malacostraca > Decapoda > Cambaridae > Procambarus > Procambarus clarkii. The sequence continues at coordinate 37,982,056 of NC_091165.1, read as the reverse complement.
CTTCGGTAACTTTTGTTCACTTGAGACAGTCAAGTCCCAGCTGCGTCTCTGTACAAGTGTCAGATGAACAACCCAGCGGGATTCCTTCATATTGTACACCAGTCCCCATGGTGCAGTGGTAAGACACTCGCCTGGCGTTCCACGAGCGCTTTGTCATGGGTTCGTATCCTGGCCGGGGAGGATTTACTGGGCGCAAATCCTTAACTGTAGCACAGTAAAATGTGTACTTGGATGTAACAACGATTCTTCGCGGCGGGGATCGTATTCCAGGGACCTGCCCGAAACGCTACGCGTACTAGTGGCTGTACAAGAATGTAACAACTCTTGTATATATATATATATATATATATATATATATATATATATATATATATATATTAGTATATTTTGGTAGCAGTCTTTCCTGTAGACATATTTTATTAAATATGACCGAAAAAGTAAGATTAATAATTCTAACACGAATTTTCTCAATCTTTCGTACATTATGCTTCACTGTTGGAGGTAAATCAAAAATCACTTCTCCAAAATTCATTTTTATTTCTAGTCTGACGCGACACGGGCGCGTTTCGTAAAACTTATTACATTTTCAAAGACTTCACAAATACACAACTGATTAGAACTTGCATTTCCCTGATTTTATATCTACTTTTGAGTGAGGTGGGAAGGGTGATGTGGCATTACATTTGAGTGAGGTGGGAAGGATGATGTGGCATTAGAGGATATTAATAGGGTATTAAAAGTATCAACACAAGACAGAACACGAAGCAATGGATATTGAATAGAAGTGTTTGTAGAAAGCCTATTGGTCCATATTTCTTGATGCTTCTATATTGGAGCGGAGTCTTGAGGTGGGTAGAATATAGTTGTGCAATAATTGGCTGTTGATTGCTGGTGTTGACTTCTTGATGTGTAGTGCCTCGCAAACGTCAAGCCGCCTGCTATCGCTGTATCTATCGATGATTTCTGTGTTGTTTACTAGGATTTCTCTGGCGATGGTTTGGTTATGGGAAGAGATTATATGTTCCTTAATGGAGCCCTGTTGTTTATGCATCGTTAAACGCCTAGAAAGAGATGTTGTTGTCTTGCCTATATACTGGGTTTTTTGGAGCTTACAGTCCCCAAGTGGGCATTTGAAGGCATAGACGACGTTAGTCTCTTTTAAAGCGTTCTGTTTCGTGTCTGGAGAGTTTCTCATGAGTAGGCTGGCCGTTTTTCTGGTTTTATAGTAAATCGTCAGTTGTATCCTCTGATTTTTGTCTGTAGGGATAACGTTTCTATTAACAATATCTTTCAGGACCCTTTCCTCTGTTTTATGAGCTGTGGAAAAGAAGTTCCTGTAAAATAGTCTAATAGGGGGTATAGGTGTTGTGTTAGTTGTCTCTTCAGAGGTTGCATGGCTTTTCACTTTCCTTCTTATGATGTCTTCGATGAAACCATTGGAGAAGCCGTTATTGACTAGAACCTGCCTTACCCTACAGAGTTCTTCGTCGACTTGCTTCCATTCTGAGCTGTGGCTGAGAGCACGGTCGACGTATGCGTTAACACTTCTTTTCCACAGCTCATAAAACAGAGGAAAGGGTCCTGAAAGATATTGTTAATAGAAACGTTATCCCTACAGACAAAAATCAGAGGATACAACTGACGATTTACTATAAAACCAGAAAAACGGCCAGCCTACTCATGAGAAACTCTCCAGACACGAAACAGAACGCTTTAAAAGAGACTAACGTCGTCTATGCCTTCAAATGCCCACTTGGGGACTGTAAGCTCCAAAAAACCCAGTATATAGGCAAGACAACAACATCTCTTTCTAGGCGTTTAACGATGCATAAACAACAGGGCTCCATTAAGGAACATATAATCTCTTCCCATAACCAAACCATCGCCAGAGAAATCCTAGTAAACAACACAGAAATCATCGATAGATACAGCGATAGCAGGCGGCTTGACGTTTGCGAGGCACTACACATCAAGAAGTCAACACCAGCAATCAACAGCCAATTATTGCACAACTATATTCTACCCACCTCAAGACTCCGCTCCAATATAGAAGCATCAAGAAATATGGACCAATAGGCTTTCTACAAACACTTCTATTCAATATCCATTGTTTCGTGTTCTGTCTTGTGTTGATACTTTTAATACCCTATTAATATCCTCTAATGCCACATCATCCTTCCCACCTCACTCAAATGTAATGCCACATCACCCTTCCCACCTCACTCAAAAGTAGATATAAAATCAGGGAAATGCAAGTTCTAATCAGTTGTGTATTTGTGAAGTCTTTGAAAATGTAATAAGTTTTACGAAACGCGCCCGTGTCGCGTCAGACTAGAAATAAAAATGAATTTTGGAGAAGTGATTTTTGATTTACCTCCAACAGTGAAGCATAATGTACGAAAGATTGAGAAAATTCGTGTTAGAATTATTAATCTTACTTTTTCGGTCATATTTAATAAAATATATATATATATATATATATATATATATATATATATATATATATATATATATATATATATATAAAATGTAGGGTGTTGTGTATGGTGCTGTGGCGGGGTGTTCAGTCACAGGGTGAACAACCAAGCTAGATTTCTTCCTATTGTGGGGGGTGTTGTACTTGCTGCTACGGCCGCGTCCAACAACCTGGTTGACCAGTCCACCAACAAGGAGGTTTGGTCGAAGACCGGGCCGCGGGAACATTAAGCCCCGAAATCAACGTACGGTAACCGCAAGGTATGGCAGTACAAGTGAAGATGGTTATATTGCTTAGTAACGCTGAACACTAAACTAACCCCCCCCCCCCCTTACCTTGAGGTGCTTCCGGGGCTTAGCGTCCCCGCGGCCCGGTCGTCGACCAGGCCTCCTGGTTGCCGCTGGACTAAATTGCTACAGCGCAGACCCCGAAGTCCAACTTTAATACATCCGGACTTCGATTAGGAACATTGATGTTACATTGATGTTACAATGTAACATCACAATCGACTTGAGAATGTTGACCAGACCACACACTAGAAATTGAAGAGACGACGACGTTTCGGTCCGTCCTGGACCATTCTCAAGTCGTCGTCGTCCCTTCAATTTCTAGTGTGTGGTCTGGTCAACATACTTCAGCCACGTTATTGTGACTCATCGCCGACTTGAGAATGGTCCAGGACGGACCGAAACGTCGTCGTCCCTTCAATTTCTAGTGTGTGGTCTGGTCAACATTGTCGTTAAAAGCTTAGAACGGTTTAAAGGCTTGTGGATGGAAAGTTGAGAAGCCAATGAATGGTAGAGACGGCAGAAAGTAGTTGTTAGGTGGGAAATGTGCACAATTGAGAATTCCGGGTTCGAACCCCTGGCGGGACAGAAATAGTTGGGTACCTTTCCTTTCACCTAATGCACCTATTTGACCTAGCAGTAAGTAGGTACTAAGGAGTTAGTCAGCTTGTCGAGTTGTATCCTGGGCGGGGTCAGTAATTCGACCTTTGGTAAGGGGGGGAACTCTCAATAACAGCCAAAAGCGTGTATGAATACACTCAGGCTTTCTGTCCCCCGACACAATAATACTAATAATAAAGTGCTTGAGACTTGTAAGGGCTCACAAGTCAAGTCTGGCCTCGGGCCGGGCTTGGGGAGTAGAACAACTCCCAGAGCCCCATCAAGCAGGCGTGCGCAAGTGTTGAGTTACAGGAAGGGAATGGGGGTATGGTCGGAAACGACTCGACGAAGCTCGCTTCTGTTTGTTAAAGCTGTGTATATATATATATATATATATATATATATATATATATATATATATATATATATATATATATATATATATATATATATAGTTATGCTAGGCTGTATTAGGTTAGGTTGGGGTGGGTTGAGCTTAGGTTAGGTTAAGTGGGATTCAACATGCGCTGGCGAATCATCTTGTGTACGATGTGACTTGTATCCGAGAGGATGTTACCTTACCCCAGTGTTCCCTTGAACCAGCTCTCCGGGGCAAGTTTACCCAACATGTGGGTAAGGAGTGTCCCGGCGCCCCACCACATGTCCCGGCGCCCCCCGCCACATGTCCCGGCGCCCCCCGCCACATGTCCCGGCGCCCCCCGCCACATGTCCCGGCGCCCCCCGCCACATGTCCCGGCGCCCCCCGCCACATGTCCCGGCGCCCCCCGCCACATGTCCCGGCGCCCCCCGCCACATGTCCCGGCGCCCCCCGCCACATGTCCCGGCGCCCCCCGCCACATGTCCCGGCGCCCCCCGCCACATGTCCCGGCGCCCCCCGCCACATGTCCCGGCGCCCCCCGCCACATGTCCCGGCGCCCCCCGCCACATGTCCCGGCGCCCCGCCACATGTCCCGGCGCCCCCCGCCACATGTCCCAGCGCCCCCACCACATGTCCCTCTCTATGGCTGCAACACATGTTCACTCATCCACTCCTGGTGTTGCTGTCGCGTCGAGATGAACATGTTCAGTCATCGGATCCTGCGGTTCTTGTCACCCCGATATCAACAACACATGTTGTTGTTTCAGTGTCAGGGTAGTCATAACACATGAAGGTATTAGGCAGTGATGTGCTGGAGGCAGACCCTATACACAGTCTCAAGTGTAGGTTCCTGAGCCCAATAGGCTCAGGAACCTGTACACCAGTTAATTGACTGTTGAGAGGCGGGATCAAAGGTCCCCCCCCCCCCACCTCCTCCCCCTGCAAGCCCAACTAGGTGAGGGCACGGTCAACCATCCCAGCCTCCCGTGCCTGTATAAACAAGGGCACATGTTTGGCTCCAGCCATATCACAGTAACAAGGTTATCGTGAATAACCCAACTCCACTAGGGGCTCACCATAGCCCGTGCTACATGGCCGTCTGGTTCTGAGTAGCTACATCTAATATACCACCACCACCACCGTTCCAGCCACATGTTATTGTTTCAGATTTAGCTACTCAGAAGGAAGTGTCCATGTAGCACGGGCTATGGTGAGCCCGTAAATATCCAGCCACAGCCATAGCGGTTCTTATAAATCAAATGTGCCTTCTAAATCTAGATTATAGCACATACAACTATGTTGATCACGTGGTATGACAATAATTCATCGTGTCTGGGGACAGGCAGCCACTTTATACTTATAATATTTATACTTATAATTCTTAGCCTTATATGGAGGAGTCCTCTCCGACCACCCTCAAGGTCGACTTACTGACCCCCCCTCCCCTCCCCCCGTCTCAGGATTGAACCCCACAACAAGTTCAGCCCATCCTCCGTTGTTGTTGTTGTTTTAGATTCAGCTACTTAGAACAAAAGTTCCAAAGTAGCACGGGCTATGGTGAGCCCGTAGTGGACTGGCACACGGCACAGGAGCGGGGCTGTAACTCAACCCATCCTCCTGTTTTGGTAGTACTTGCAGTAACATTGGTGACCATTGTACATCGACGTACAACTCGATTAGAAAGTAGAAATAGGTACTATTGACTTTGGACAAATCGGAGAAGATTTTCTATTGCAAAAAAAAACAACTAAACTAACACCCGTGGTCCAGGTCCCACCACCAGCACCCGTGGTCCAGGTCCCACCACCAGCACCCGTGGTCCAGGTCCCACCACCAGCACCCGTGGTCCAGGTCCCACCACCAGCACCCGTGGTCCAGGTCCCACCACCAGCACCCGTGGTCCAGGTCCCACCACCAGCACCCGTGGTCCAGGTCCCACCACCAGCACCCGTGGACCAGGCCCCACCACCAGCACCCGTGGACCAGGTCCCACCACCAGCACCCGTGGACCAGGTCCCACCACCAGCACCCGTGGACCAGGTCCCACCACCAGCACCCGTGGTCCAGGTCCCACCACCAGCACCCGTGGACCAGGTCCCACCACCAGCACCCGTGGACCAGGTCCCACCACCAGCACCCGTGGACCAGGTCCCACCACCAGCCGTGGTCCAGTTCCCTCCAGCACCCGTGGTCCAGGTCCCACCACCAGCACCCGTGGTCCAGTTCCCTCCTGCACCCGTGGTCCAGGTCCCACCACCTGCACCCGTGGACCAGGTCCCACCTGTGCGCCTCATTACTAAACACACACATACACATACTGTAACATTTTTGTATCCATTTACAAATCTAGTTGAGGAGGCCACGTGTTGGGAGCGGTGTAGCAAGGGTCACAAGAGCGGGTTTAGCCCGGCCGTGGCTGTAAGAGGGTGGAGGGGGTGGGGGCATAATGTTGGGTGGAGAGGAGGAGGAACGTTGTGGCAGGCGGGGGCAGGAAATGATGTAACCGGAGCCTGTGTCATAAACGGTCCACTTGTTGGTTAACAGAGTGCTGGTTGTGCCCCCCTGGCTCTCCCCAACTCACGCCCTCCACACCCACCACGCCTACCCAGTCATACACAGCCCCCCTAACCTCACTCACGCCCTTCCCGCCCTAAAACCCCACACCCCACCCACCCCCAGCTGTAACTCCAAGCATTCCCCATCCCATATCCTCCACACCTATCCTATCTCTTCAAACATTACGTCCCACCGTCCCTGCCATTCCCCCCTCTCAATCACTCCACACTCACTCAACCAGCCCCACCCCATTTACTCCACACCCACCTTACCACCCATCCTCTCCCCTACGATGTACACCCACCCTACTCCCACCGCCTACCAACCCACCCACACCGACCCTACACCTGTTGGACATTACACACCTGGCCCTGTAGGACACACACAACAAAGGGTATGAGTTACGAGGAATGACTACGGGAACTAAACCTCACGTCCCTGAAAAACAGAAGAGTTAGGAGACATGATCACCACCTATAAAATGAATTGACAAGGTGGACAAAGTCAAATTATTTAGTATGGGTGGAACACGAACAAGGGGACACGGGTGGGGGCGTATTACGTTTTTTTTGAATGTTGTATAATGTCAACTAAGCTTTGTTTACTCTTTGTATATAAGAAGTGCTGCAACTGTTCTACATCACGGGACACATCTCCCGTCACGCAGGGCGCAGTCGCACCTCCACAGATCTCCAGTATCATCTATTGATACTGATAATGGCTCAAAAGGGCCACCACTTACGGGCTATTCGTGCCTGTGCCACCTTTTGGGTGGCTTAATCTTCATCAATCATCAATCTGTTCTACGTGTCAGTATCACACCCTATATAGAAAGGGAGATATTTTTTGTTTTTCCAACGAATTTTTACACGTTTTCAATAATTAACTACAACCACAAGTTTCAAATGAGATCATTTCTATGACTCATATATCATATTAACATATAATAAAGGATTTGGCTAAAAAGGATTATCCAAAATATGTTTAGTTTTACTAATACAAGTAGTCAAAGTTCCCCCAAAAAATACATGCCAGTATTTCATGTTTGCAAAGATTTATAAAATCAATAAATGAAAGTGGGAATAAAGTGTTTTAGCATTATTGTAGAGACGTCAACTCTACATATAAGGTGTAAATTCCATGTAAATTTAAAAAAAAATGAGAGGAGATGCAATTTTGTTACTTGAAATTAAATAAGATCAAACACTGCCGCCTCTGGTTGAAGTTGACTTCAACCAATTTCCTCCAATTTTCATCTTTACAGATAGCCACACGTCCTGTAAGGTGTATAAGTTTCATCCAAATCGGCTGATAAAAATATGAAAAAAATTGAGAACAAAAATTCTAATTTTTAAAATACTTTATTATATGCTATTGTGATAGCTTATAGTCACAGACATGATCTCAGTTGACACTTTTGTTTGATGTTAATTTTTGACCATTTTGGAGAATTTTTGACACATAATTCAATAATTTTGTCTCCCTTCCTCTTTATGCTACAATGCTGAGAGTTGGGACAGTTGAACCAAATTTTATATACAACTTGTTAAAAAAATTTGAGAGAAATCTAATCTCTTTCATTTATCGCATTTTTCTGTAATATGCCCCATTTCCCTTAAGTGTCCAAATGAGCCACAGAGACATTGGAAAGAACTTTTTCAGTGTCAGGATTGTTAATAAATGGAATGCATTAGACAGTGATGTGGTGGAGGCTGACTCCATACACAGTTTCAAATGTAGATATGATAGAGCCCAATAGGCTCAGGAACCTGTACACCAGTTGATTGGTCCGGCGAGGCTGATCAACTTAAGCTCAACCGAGTCTAGGCTTTTGTAACCTTTGTTGACAAGTGATGTGACCTGACCTGCGGTGGTCGTTTAGACTCCGGTGAAACAGAAAGTGAGGTCAACAAACACGGTAAATAAAGATGTGTGATTCACTTGGCGTACAACAAATAATTTGTGAGATTTAATATTTACGCCCGTGACGTGATGCCTTCACCTCGATCCCTTAACCACAAAATTCGCGTCCAACGAGCTCACACCCCTGAAGTGACTCGAACCCATACTGCCAGGAGCACTCTGCTGGCGTACAGGATCACTGATCAACTCCTTCACTGAACTACATTTGTATATTATTTCTTCTGCGATGTGTTATCCTTCTGTGCACGTCTTCCGAGGAATTTTGGCCATTGTGTAGTAAGCAAAGGTATCATGAGTGTAAGGTGAGGCAGTAAGACGGGCCGCCCTCACCTCACCCTCACTCCCCGCATCAGGTTAGCCCCCCCTCCCCCCCTGGGAAATGGGTACTAACGAGACCAAACGGGTCGGCGCACTTCTGAGCTTCCTGCAGCAACTGACCAGGGTCAGTTGCTCCGCTTTCACCTGGTCCCACGCTTTTCCAGACAGTTTAAGTTGGATTTTGGATAATGTTAGGTTAGACTGGATGATATAGCCTAGGTTATGAACGAGTCTGAAAATGGGGGCAGGATGTCTTTAAAGCCCTCCATCATTGGCTATTGAATTGGCAAGGGACGTTGAAAGTCTATCGGTCAATCCCATTTGACAGCTCCGCGGGCATGTATGCAATTGGCGCGTGGCCTCGTAGACCTGTGTCTCCATGGACTCACATAAAACAGGCGGGTTGACCAGATCACCAAGCAGGTAGTTAACGGGTAGTTAGGTAATTCCCAGGCGAGCGTGGAATAACAGTGTGTTCCACACAAGTAGAATATGTCATGTAATGAACATAATGTTGAAAGACAAATTTATATCCTTACATCTGTGGTCATTTGTAATTTTATGAGCTCCAGGTAAGTTATTCCTGGATGGGGTTATGAAAGGTGTTCTAATACTCCCAATGTTCTACTCCCCAAGCCTGGCCCGGGCCCTGACTAGACTGGTAACAATCCACCAGGCTGTTGCTTGGAGCGGGCCCCAAGCCCACATATCCACTACAGCCCGGTTGGTCAGTTACCTCTTGTAGAAAACTATCCAACTTTTTCTTTAAGACTTCAAATTTTGTGGCGGCAAAATCCCAGAGCCTGGCATAAGGCCGGTATAATGATGCGTGTAAGAGGCAGCCTTCACACCCATTAACAGTAATCCGGCTGACCCGGCCACAACCTTCACGACCCTGTCCCACTCCCAGAGCCCTTACTGGTGTCCCAGCCGGCCCGTCCCAGCCGGCCCGTCCCAGCTATATACCTTATGTTTACCGTATGGGTTTCAAGGCCCTTGAACTTTCATTGCCGACACAGCGATCTCAAATTAACTTCAACTACGTTATTATTCATCTAGGTAGTTATGGTGAACTATTAACTAATCATACACACCAGACGTATAGGGCAAGTTTTCAGTACCGCGTGAGGTAATAACACAACTCAAGACATCTTGCTTTTAACTGAGTTGAATATCGCACTATATTCAATACGATGTTAAACTAATGTAACGTATCAAAGCTGAGGGCATTGTGAGATGAACTATAGTGTTTTATAGCATGTCTGGAGATGAAGCAACCTCTCCAGACATGGTCTGAGATGTTGCTGTTAGACTTCAACTTTGATAAATGCAAGGTTATGAGGATATGAATTGAAGAAAGGAAGCTTCAAATTCTTTATGAGATGAAGGGGTAACTTCCCACTTTTGATTGAGAGACTTAGACATACCTTGAGGTTACCTTGAGGTGCTTCCGGGGCTTAGTGTCCCCGTGGCCCGGTCGTCGACCAGGCCTCCTGGTTGCTGGACTGATAAACCAGGGACTGGAATATAACTGGAGATTTTCACACACGAGGCACAAATCAAGAGAGTCCCAGCTGTGTCTGGGTACAAGTGACAGGATGAACAACCCAGCGGGTTTTCTTCCTATTGGGGAGTGTTGTACATTCTGCTATGGCGGTATGTTCACTCACAAGATGAGTGGCGCTGCCCAATAAACTTGCCCCTCGGGGCAAAATAAAAAAAAATAGCGACGGCTGCACATGTCATACTGGCAAACATCTTGGTATCCTTCAGAACTGTCAGTGTTGTGTATATACACACTTTGTGAGACTCGTGAGTGTGCTGCCCCGACATACAACAACTCCCTATAGAAACAATACAACTAGAAAAGGTCCCAAGGTATGCGATAAGCTCGTTTCTATGCCAAGGGAACTTGAGCTATAAAGACTGTGGAAACTGTTACATCACTACACTGGAGACAAAAAGGAACATGAAAGACATGATGACGACGTACAAAGTACCAATGAGAATTGACAAAAGTAGATACCAGTCCCACGAGAAGGGAACTTTTCATTGAGGAAGCAAAACACTTGTAATCCCCAGTGGTGGCGCATCTTGCTGAAAGAACACAGGGAGGGGCTGCATATCCTCAAGTTGAGGCGGGACATACCATTCAAGCGTATCTTAAGTCATTTGTAGCCTTCACGGGGTCTTCATGAAAGGAAAGATACAAGCAAGTATGGGAGACCACGCGATAACAGGTTATCTCTGGATTGTCACATTTGTGTACAATAAATGCTGCTGGTGTTCTGAGCCTCATACGGAAATTGTCTTTGTTCATTTTATCGGACAGATGGAATTTCCCTTCGCAGTCCGCCCTCGTACAAAGGCCATATTAATCCAGCCCTCGTTAATCCAGCCGCCAAACACCATTGTTAATAAATAAAACTACACCCAACCCGTCCTTATGCCATGTTCATTCCATGCAGCGGCCGACCACCAAATACTCATCCATCAGTTTTAATATGTTTATGCACAATATGAATTTTCTTCAATATAAACTAATATCAGGGGGTTACAACCTCTGGCTGAAAGATGGGGACCCGTAGCCTCAGAGAGAAGCACACACGACGCATTAGACGGCACTTTTGGGTCTCATCCAATACAGTTTTCCGTTGAACAAATCCACAAGGGCCGTGACGAGGATTCGAACCTGCGTTCGAGAGCATCCCAGACGCTGCCTTAATAGTGTTTTCCGTGTCCTGCCACCTTTCCGTGTCCTTCAAGATTAACCATGTAATGTATCAATTATACAATGTATGTATGTGATGTAACTATATAACCTGAGCTTGTAAAAGCACCTTAATCACCTTCAATGATTTAAGTGCTTAATTGCACACTAGTTTCTTTATCAACTATCTCACCCTGTCAGAGTAAAAGAGACAAATGTATGTGAATGCATGTGTACTCACCTAATTGTGCTTGCGGGGGTTGAGCTTTGGCTCTTTGGTCCCGCCTCTCAACCGTCAATCAACTGGTGTACAGATTCCTGAGCCTACTGGGCTCTATCATATCTACATTTGAAACTGTGTATGGAGTCAGCCTCCACCACATCACTTCCTAGTGCATTCCATTTATTAACTACTCTGACACTGAAAAAATTCTTTCTAACGTCTCTGTGGCTGTGTGTGTGTGTGTATATATGTATATGTGTGTGGGTGTATGTATGTGTATAAAGTATATATGGAAGCTGATCAGCATTACATTTCACCTTTGTAAATGCACATTAATGACACTATGTAAAAGACACATCGAACACTTTATGTAGGGCATACGTAAATCTGTGTATCTATGTATTTACGTATGTAGGTTAGCTTAGCATTTTAAAAGCACCGAATCACCTTCTGTGGTTGATTGTTCAATAAACCCTTGAACTGTATGTTTAACACATCTCTAACCCTGTCCATGGAGGACAGAAGAAAATGTATATATGCTGGTTAGCATTGTAAATGTGTGGCCACGTCTGTGGTAGAAAATAATAATAATAATAATAATAAAAACTGTTTTGGTTTGCTTTATTAGATATTTAAAGGTATAACATTGGTTATACATATTATATATTAGCATATTGTGTGCGGAGTCTTGACAGTTGTGGTCCGAACACTTGCGAACACCTGTCGTCAGCGACCAACGCTGACCAAGCAGGCTCATCAAAAATAAAAAATGTTCGAACATCAGCAGCTCAAAAACCAGGTTTAGCGGCGGCATATAATCACTTTCGGCATTTGTTGATGAATACGACTCTCACTGATGACGTTCGAATATTTCTCGAACAGTGCTTCGTTAACGCCCTCTGTTCGAATCACATTTCTGTACATGCTTAACACTCGTACTAGAACATGAAAACACTTAGCAACACGTAACCTAAGCACCTAACCTATTCTAGCCCTAACTATATACCAAATTCTACTAGAAAATAATCATAATTTGTATCCGAGAAAATATCAATTTTGAATACCCAATACGTTAAAATTGACGAGTGGGGGGGGGGGATGTTCCGTTTTCAATTCGTAGACCAAAAACTGATGTACTGCAAATCCTAGCGGCTGGCAAAATTGACATTGTTCCTTTTCTATTAACGGGTCGTGTGGTAGGTTAGGTTGGGGTAAGTTAGTACAGCAGTTTAGCGACGTCGGGAAAGGCGTGGAGACGGTCTGTACAGCGCGCGTGAGCATGGTCTAATCCTGAGGTTCCGGGTTCGATCCTCGTTGGAGGCGGAGACAAATGGGCAAAATGTTTCTTTCACCCTGATGCCCCTGTTACCTAGCAATAAATAGGTAGCTATTTGTGCTAATAAATAGGAAGCTATGCTTCCTGGGGATGTATAATAAAAAGGAGGCGTGGTCGAGGACCGGGCCGCGGGGACGCTAAACCCCGAATTCATCTGGAGATAACCTCTCCACGGTTGGTTCTCCATAGATTAGTGTTACCTCGTTCATACCTGTCAAATATACAGCTGTGTAACTTATAATTCAAGTTACAATCGTCTTGAGAATGGTCCAGGACAGACCAAAACGTCGTCGTCCCTTCACTTTCTAGTGTGTGGTCTGGTCAACATACTTGAGTCACGTTATTGTGACTCCTCGCCTAATGTACTGTATATGACTTCTCATTGTCAGGACCAGTAAGTCTGGGCTCCCTCAACAGTGAGGCTCTCCATGCAAGCACCCGGCCAGCTACTGGCCACACACATCAGTGTTTCACTGACATGAGTGACACGCACATCTGATTTAATTATGAAAAAGCAAATAAATATAAACTGGGGTTCTGGGAGTTGTTCTACTCCCCCAAGCCTGGTCTGGGGCCAGGCTTGCCTTGTGAGAGTTTGGTCCACCAGGCTGTTGCTTGGAGTGGCCCGCAGGCCCACCGCAACCCGGTTGGTCCGGCACTCCTTGACGAAAACTATCTAGTTTTCTCTTGAAGATGTCCACGGATGAAGATGTCCACCATGCCATTTGCACTGGTTAGTAAACGCTTACTGCCAAGAGCAGTTTAAGTTGAATAGTTGACATGATTGTCTCTCTTGAAGAGATCCTCGTGTCGAAAGCTGCTCCTATACAAAGGTGGGATTGGACTGGATTATGACCTCGTCACGATCACTCGTGCAGAAAGGCGTTTGTACTTTGTGTATTGACATGTTTTATTGCCAGTGAATTGTATAATCACCAGGTACACGCGCTAATTCTATGTGCACTTCGCGTGTACAATTTTGTTAACAGCACATTTAACCGGTTAATATTATTTGATTATTTTGTGCTGGACAATACCAGCGTGGTGTATGGGGTTGGTGTGATGTAGTAAGTAGTGTGAACGATTAAGATGTAAATTGAGGAACAACAGCAATTTGGACCTTCTGAGAGGTTTCCCCAATCTTCCACGAGCTTCAGTCATTTGGCAAGGACTTGAGTGGGACTTGAATGACAAGGACTCAGACGTCGGGACCCGTGTGAGTCACTACTACTACAACCAGCGGTCCTCTGACTGTGTATCACTTGTCACAGATCTACCCTTGTCCACAGTTATACGTGAGCAAGGGTAGGTCTTGTTGGATCAAGGGTAGGTCTTGTTGGATCAAGGGTAGGTCTTGTTGGATCAAGGGTAGGTCTTGTTGGATCAAGGGTAGGTCTTGTTGGATCAAGGGTAGGTCTTGTTGGATCAAGGGTAGGTCTTGTTGGATCAAGGGTAGGAGGTCTTGTTGGATCAAGGGTAGGAGGTCTTGTTGGATCAAGGGTAGGAGGTCTTGTTGGATCAAGGGTAGGAGGTCTTGTTGGATCAAGGGTAGGAGGTCTTGTTGGATCAAGGGTAGGTCTTGTTGGATCAAGGGTAGGAGGTCTTGTTGGATCAAGGGTAGGAGGTCTTGTTGGATCAAGGGTAGGTCTTGTTGGATCAAGGGTAGATCATGTTGGATCAAGGGTAGATCTTGTTGGATCAAGGGTAGATCATGTTGGATCAAGGGTAGATCATGTTGGAACATGGGTAGATCATGCTGGAACATGGGTAGATCATGCTGGAACATGGGTAGATCATGTTGGAACATGGGTAGATCACGTTGGAACATGGGTCGATCATGTTGGATCAAGGGTAGATCTCGTTCTACCCAAAATACCGGCGTTCTTTGTATTTCTTAGTTTGATAATTTCTCTATAATTGACGAGTGGTACGTACTCACCTATTTGTGCTTGCGGGGGTTGAGCTTTGGCTCTTTGGTCTCGCCGTGTGGGTGTCATGTACTGCTTATGACCTAATTTCTGTTATTCCTCTGGTGGCTTGACTGTTGAACGGTAAAAAAGAACAAATTACAGTTTGAGCAAAAAGTCTTGGCGTGAAACATAATCTAATTTTCCAGAGTTAAAAGATGTATGAACTTTCCCTCGCAAGTAAATAAGATAATAGTAATGATTTGACTTAGTGGAGTGCAGGTATAGCCTAATAGTTTTGGTTCTTACAGTTCTTAAGTTGTCTTAAAGTTTTGGTT